>NC_054711.1:14026203-14048952 GCF_016097555.1 Gigantopelta aegis | reverse complement strand
AACAAAATGTTAAATACATTTGGACCAAAGAATGTCAAGATGCGTTCAATAGTGTGAAAAACATATTGAAAAGTAAACCTGTGCTTATGGCACCCGATTTTAGGAAACCTTTTCAATTGACTGTAGATGCTAGCGATATTGGAGCTGGTGCAGTTTTGTCACAATGCAATGAATAAGGAGTATTTCATCCTGTCGCTTACTTTTCTAGAAAGTTCAGTAGTCATCAAAATAAATATTCAACTGTTGAAAAGGAAACATTATCACTGTTGTTGGCCTTGGATCATTTTGAGGTTTACGTGTGTAACCCAATTGAATCAATTATCGTTTGGACTGATCATAATCCCCTTGTGTTTTTACATAAAATGAAAAATAAAAATCAAAGATTGTTAAGGTGGTCTTTGCAGTTACAGGAATACGATCTTCAGATATGCCATATAAAGGGAAAGGAAAATGTGGTAGCAGATGCTTTATCTAGAATGGAATAAATAATTGAGATAATTGTTAGGTTAGTGGAAAATATAAGCATTAAGAAGATTAGTGTTATGCAATTCCTATAGTGTGTAAGGTTTTGTATATAGATAAGAATTACTGTAGGAATGTGTATGTAAAAAAAAATTTTTTTTAAATTATATATAGTTATTTTATGATATGGTATTTATATACTGACCATATGAATGTGTTCCCAAGTGTGTATAATGAATAAAAAATATTGTTTTATTAAAACAATATTTTTGAAAAATTGGGGGGAGATGTTATGATAATCTGGTTTTAAGTTAAATCTGGCTTTGGGTTATGTAATATGGACGTTTTTATCGTCGGGTGAAAATTCAAGTAAAAATATGGAAGACTATGTGTTTCGTTGGCTGGAGAGAATAAAATATAACTGTGGCGGACATATCTCATTATGTCCTATCATGTGTTTAAACAACGACGGCGTGCTGAAATAATAAAATAATGACTTACCTGGAGAGCAGACATGTGTTCGGCAAGGTGGCTGACATTTTGTTTTTGTCTGTTCGTATAGCCAGACCGTGATCCGTGGAGCACCTGTCTGGTGGCTTTTCGTTTTTGGAATGATTTGATTGGTCGGCGAATTAATTTACATCGTAAGTTATGAGTTCTGCACGATGTTCTTGTGGAGTGCATTCTGTTGCACACGTCTTCAGATGCCTATATAAACTGGGAATCAACGCACAATCTTCAGAACTCGAAGTTAGAGTATCTCCTGTCCAGCACCGTCAGAAGTTACCACGTCAACAAGGCATGAAGGAGCGGCGACCGGTCATCTTGTTTAGCAGCCCTTGGCAGTCGTGCATTGAAACTTTTCGTGATGGACTGATTTTCGTTTGGTGACTATTAATTAATAACTTAAATGCCAGAATTCTGTGGGAAAACTTTATTTATTTAAACATATATTTTTTATATAAAAACATTTAAACACTTGCTACTTGTTATGTAATTTTGTCAAGAAAGTGTGTGCTCAATGTTTTAGCTATTTAGTCAATTTATTAATCGGGCAATTAGTTTATTGCATTGAATAATGTGATATTAAATATCACACAGTCTATATCTAATAATTGTATTTAATTGCATGTGATAACTTGTACACATGGCAATTGTTTAGTACCATGATTGGATAATTCGGATTTATCAATCTTGGTACACGTGACTTCTGCGGTCTATTAAAGTTTTTAATCCAGTTAGTGGTTATTGTGGATCGGGAAGGTCACAGTATATATATATATATATCTGCGTGTGTGTGTGTGTGTGTGTGTGTGTATATGTACAGGTATATATATATCTGTGTGTGTGTGTGTGTGTATATATATCTATATATGTATATATATATATATATATATATATATATATATATATATATATATATATATATATATATATATATATAAATAACCTTCCTGTTTCGCGACTGATACGTTTACTCGTGCGTACACAGAAGAAAACGATCTTATTACAAACACAACACAGTCCCGTACCTCCAGTTCGACATTTTTTACTTCCTAGTTGGAGATATGTCACAAAATGTCGACGTGTTGGTCCTGTCTGCTTCTCATCACATCATGGATTTGTTTTCAAAAACACTCGGTGTCAGGTAGAAAGTTTCTTTTTTTGTTATTGTGTTTTCATAAAATGCTATGTATTAGAAGTTGTATAAGTGAAATCACCAAGACTGTGTTATAATAGTGTGGACTTAGGTTTAGATTTCGTCGTATATTCAAACAAATCCAGATAGCGTACATGACATATACTTGAGATAGATGCAGATTAATGTATAAGTAGGGGAACCTGAACTATTAAAGCATACCTTTTGACCACAGATATCCTAGTAAAGAACGTTGAGGTCTGTTTATGAACACACCGAAACACATTCCACAGTTTGCACATGCATCACGCAGTTGCCCCGTACACGTGCGTGAGTTGTCAATCTCGATTTTGACAATTTCCAGGAAGGTCCATTAATCACTGTGGAACATTATTTCCGTCAATCTTTTTCATTCTGTTGATCATACAGAATATGTTGTTATTGTTTTTGTTTGTTTGTTTGTTTTGTTTTGTTTTTTTTGGTCATTTTTATTGTTTGAATTTGCGATTTACTGACAAAACGTCAACGTTCAAATTTCACTTCTGACCCCAATCGTCCTTCAAGCTCTTTAGTACCGGCTTCGGTGGCGTCGTGGTTAGGCCATCGGTCTACAAGCTGGTAGGTACTGGGTTCGGATCCCAGTCGAGGCATGGGATTTTTAATCCAGATTCCGACTCCAAATCCTGAGTGAGTGCTCCGCAAAGCTCAATGGGTAGGTGTAAACCACTTGCTCCGACCAGTGATCCATAACTGGTTCATCAAAGGCCATGGTTTGTGCTATCCTGCCTGTGGGAAGCGCAAATAAAAGATCCCTTACTGCTAATCAGAAAGAGTAGCCCATGAAGTGGCGACAGCGGGTTTCCACTCAGTCTGTGTGGTCCTTAACCATATGTCTGACACCATATAACCGTAAATAAAATGTGTTGAGTGCGTCGTTAAATAAAACATTTCTTTCTTTCAAGATCTTTAGTGGTCATAAAACCTACTGTAATACTAAACTACCGATTTTAATGTTTACCCAATTAATTCTCTATTAGCATATATCCATTACCCACAGCTAATATGCCTTACAATGTTGGCAATTGTAAATTCTTATTAGAGTTCCTCTACTTTTTTGAAGAGTATATATGCACTATTTAAAATGATTTTTGTTTGTTTCCATTTCGATTGTTGCTGGTTTTTAACAACAGAGAAGGTAGATATTTAAAAGCCCTTTTCAACATCCAGGACAGTGACACGTTTAGGCCACATACACGTTTACACAATTGGTAGCTATCCAAGTTATAACAGATGTGGCACAACAAGGAAGGATCAAATTAATTATTTAACGACGGACTCAACTTATTTTTATAACGGTTATATAGTGTCAGACATTCGGTTAAGGAACACACAGATAATGCGAGAGGAAACCTGCTGCTGCCAATCCATGGACTACTCTTTTCGATTATAGCCGCAAGTGTTCTTTTATAAACGCCACCCGCATACGTGATAGTACACACCACAACGTTTGTTACACTAATTGTGGAGCATTGGTTGGAACGAGAAATAATGTAATGGGTCCACTGACGGGAAACGATCCTAGACTGTTGTAAAAAAGGAGAACTAGTTTATACTATATAGGAAAACATCCAAGTATACTACCAAATCAAATCACATAGACGACAATAGTAGCATATGTGGCTAAAACTCCTGCCTGTAGCGTATCAATCGACATAAACGCCACAGATATAAATACTACCATCCCTCACACTTAAAGTGAAGCAGAACAAAATTGGGGGTCAAGCTGCTCGTTTCTGAGATAACGGGTAGTGTCTATGATTATCCTAGGTCCGCACAAAAGTTTAGTACCTTTTTTACAGGTACCCCATACATGTTTCAAGCACAACGCTACTTGACACAGTGATACTAGATGAACTAAAATTGCATACATTTTTTGCCCAGATGGAACTATTTTTTTACAACCAACATACTCACATTTATCACCAATCACAGGACTTGTGGTGTTCACTTTTCTATCAAAAATTGGGTGCACCACGAACTTTGACCCAGCCGGAAGTTAGTTGGTTTAGTACTACCTTACGAAAGACTTAAACATGCTGTGGTATGCAGGTTTTCTAAGCAATGAGCCTTGCTAACTGTTTTTCCTTTGTTTGGTGTGAGAATGCGCTAACAACGAGTGTTGAACAGAATGTTGTCACCTTGTCATTGAAGGGGCGAGGCGTATCCCAGTGGTAAAGCGCTCGCTCGATGCGCGGTCGGTGTGGGATCGATCCCTGTCGGTGGGCCCATTGGACTATTGCTCGTTCCAGCCAGTGCACCACGACTGATATATCAAAGGTCGTGGTATGTACTACCCTGTCTGTGAGATGGTGCATATAAAAGATCCCTTGCTGCTAATCAAAAAGAGGAGCCCATGAATGTCGACATCGGGTTTCCTCTCTCAATATATGTGTGGTCCTTAACCATATGTCTGACGCCATATAACCGTAAATAAAATAAGATGAGTGCGTCGTTAAACAAAACATTCCCCTCCTTCCTTGTCATTGAATATATTCACTGTACACAAAATCCTCCATATACTGTCGTCTGACTAAAGTTTTTAAAGATCTCATTTTGATTGGAAGTGTGTACCAGGATAGGAACCCAGTAGCTGCCAGTCTTAACTCAGATGACCACTACACAAGTGAGGATGTTATGTTCTATATAACATTTCTGTCAGGAAAGCCTACTGTATTTCGTAAATCGCCCCCTCTCGCGAACTGTCTGTATCCGCGCCAGATTGATACATGATGTTTGTTCATCCGTACACAAACGAACAAGAAAATAATACAAAGAGAACACAGCATTGTACCTCGAGTACGATATTCTAACTTCCTGGCTGGAGAGATGTCACAAAATGTCGAAGCGTTCGGCTTGTCTACTTCTCGTCGCTTCATCCATTTGTTTTAAAACACATTCAGTGTCAGGTAGGAGGTTTCTATCACAAATTAATATGTATCAGTTTGTTACAAAAGTGTGGATTTAGATTTGAAGAAGTCGTCAATTGGAATTTAAACATACATGAATTACTATTTGACGACACTTCAGCAGAAAAATACACATCGGCTAATTATATGGAAATAGTATTTATAAAAGTATGTAAAACTACAGTGTAAAGTGTGTAATACTTTCTTTCTATTAACTTTATTAACGTGCCTATATCCAAAAGAGGCTCAGGCATATACAATACAAACATAAAAATCAAAGTGTTTTAGAAACTTAAAAATTAATTCTGGGTGGAATTAAAAAAAATATTCTAAAATATTTCTGTTGCCAAATATACAATTTCTCGTCGACTTCAGATGATTACACTCCACCAAAATGTGGCGCACAGTCAGTGTACACTGACAATGTTCACACTGAAGCGGCCCTCACATATCGGTCGCGGTGACCGCGGGACCCCTAAAACAGGCCAAAAAGGGCATTTTCGCGAGGCACCGTTCGGACGCTGCCCGATTTCTACAGGCTCTGCTGCGAGTTTTAGGGGTCGCTCGAACCCCGCGGGCGTGAAAACTTGACTCCCAAATCTGCGATTTTCCAAGCGCAATTTTAAGTCGTAGCAATCCCGTAGCTACGTAGCTAGGGCCCCGCCCGGCGGCCTGCCGGAAACCGACCGGTGATCTGGCGGCCGCCTGAAGATTTTGACGAAAATTATTGGAAAAAAATCCGCCGGGCGCCGTGAGATTTTCACGGGCCACTCACGGCCACCCTACGATAGCCTCACGGCCCCCTCACGGATTCCGGGCGATTTGTACAACATCGGCCGGGCGCTCCTCTGGTCCCTCCCCCTCCCCCTCGGCGGCTTCTAAACGGCCCCCACGTGGGCCCCGACTATCACCCCAAGTATTTGGGCCCTGGAGTATATATAGTCCCTGCATTTGGCATTTCATTCAACGTCTCTCTCAGTGTTGCAACCGTCTTTTTAGAGCCAGTACTGAACCAAGTCATCGCTGTTTTTTTGACAGTATGGCGCAACGACAACTCATAATAAGAAATAAGAAATAATGTACAACTTTATACTTGACTTGATTTAAATCTTTTTAACATGCTTCTATACCAGAGGTTTCAAGCATGTCTATCCCGGTGCCCGTCTCTGGAGGCCAGAGGCCGGCTACGGGACAGAATACAACTTCTACCAATACCAATACCAAAGGAGTTAACGTGCACATTCAGAGCAAGCTGTTGTAGCGCACGCCTGTCCAGGACAGGAAAGGATGGGGTGAAGACGGGACCGCCTGCACTGGCGGGTGCCAGGGAGCACCAGCAGTCTAATCGAGGTTGGTAACAGGCGGGAGGTGATATGGTGCTATGAAGCCCGACATCAATCGCCTGTCGCCCGGTCGGGTTCCGCCAGGACGCTTACAAATCTGTTCTTTGATCAGCCGGCGCCTGCCAGATTATCTAGCGGCGTCCGGCCGACGTCCTAGCGGCCGCACTGTCTCCACTGCGATCCAATGTTCAAAGGGCACCGCCCGGGCCCGGGCCCCCCGTCTAATATGTGAGGGCACACGTCGCAGACATGAAATTCGCCCAATTCATCTACGGGCTCTAAATCCCCCGGCGACTACTACGATTAGAAAAATCGCGTGGACGCCGGCTGTTATGTGAGAGCCGCTTGAGGAGGAGGAACGTTCTCTAAAATAAATGAATGCGTCAAATACGTATGGCCGATACGAGCACGGCTGGAATTTAAACAAACCCGGACAGGATATATACTTGTAATAGATGCAGATAACGTGATATTTTAAGGAATATGCAACATTTACAATCTTTGGTGTTTATTTTCTGTTGATTGTTTCTGGATTTTAGCAATACACAAGGTGGATATTCAAAAAGCCTTTTTAACATACATGCTATTATATAAAGCTGTAACGTTTGCATGCGAACACAGACATGTTTTGTTTATGCTACATAAACGTTTACACAATTGGTAGAAGGTATATTGTATAATAGCATGTTGTGACGGTACATGCCCTTAATTTGTTTTCGCCTGTGAAGATATTAATTGTTTTGAGGGCCGTGTGCAGTTCCAAATGCACTTAGCCCAGGTGGGCACCTTGTTACGTAATACCTTCGCGCGACCGTGCAGCCCAATATGCACTTAGCCTAGGTGTGGAGGTCAGGTGGCCAGTAGTTACGTAATACCTCTGCGAGTGCGGTTTCGACGACCGTGATTTTGGCGACTGGCGACAGAATGTCTGGTCATCTAAGAAAATATACCGACTCTGGGAGAGGTGGAAATATCAGATGATAGGTGAGGTACCGCGTTGTGTCCCCAGGCGATATTCGCTGTCTCTGAGAGTTTTGAACAAATAACTAGGATTTTAGATATATCGAGGAGAAACATAGGAAGGCTCCAGAGGGATCGCTGTCCGTCCGGACTGGTAAATAATTTTATTTCTGCTCTGTGTATAACCTTGATGTGATTGATGTGACTTTAAATATTTTAATACTGTATTATACCAATATTATTTAGACGGTGCTGCCGGTCATCTGACGCAGTAAACTGTAGGCTCGCTGTCTAAATAAATATATAAAGCTTAGCCAGTCATCCTAGAGGACCTAGGCAAACTGTAGGTTAGTGTCTTTATTGTGATAGGTACCAGTATTAATTCTGTATTACTAGGTTACTGAATGAGTAGTTAAGGGTTAATTAAAAATTAACCAGTTAGGAATAGAGTTGTAATTCCTTTATTAATTAAGTTCTCCTGGCAGCGTTTCTCAATTATCACACGTTACTGAACGAGTAGTAAGGTTTAATTAAAAATTAACCAGTTAGGAATAGAGTTGTAATTTCTTTATTAATTAAGTTCCCCTGGAAGCGTTTCTCAATTATCACACGTGTGGGTGTTGTGTCACGGTGAAGTGGTTAGCATATTGTGTAAACTAGACACCTAGAGATTAACTAATTAAGTGATCAGTTCTGGGCTGTTATTATTTGTTGTTGTTAATTAACTGCTGCGGCAGAACATTTGTCAGCGTAGGTTAATACAGATTCCAAAGTGTATTGTGTTTTTGTTGTGTTTTCTAGTGAAAGTAAAGTTTGTTTTATTTAACGACGCCGCTAGAGCACATTGATTTTTTTATCTTATCATCGGCTATTGGACGTCAAACATATTGTCATTCTGACACTGTTTTTAGAGGAAACCCGCTGTCGCCACATATGCTACTCTTTTTACGACAAGCAGCAAGGTATATTTTATTTCCCACAGGCAGGATAGCACAAACCATGGCCTTTGTTGAACTAGTTATGGATCACTGGTCGGTGCAAGTGGTTTACACCTACCCATTGAGCCTTGCGGAGCAATCACTCGGGGTTTGCAGTCGGTATCTCGATTAAAAATCCCATGCCTCGACTGGGATCCGAACCCAGTACCTACCAGCCTGTAGACCGATGGCCTGCCACGACGCCACCGAGGCCAGTGTTTTCTAGTGAACTAAACGTGCTATATTACATATACTTTATATAAGATCTTATCTCTGATCATACCTAGACGCGCCACACGCGGGATTTTGAACTGCCCGCTACAGAGAGATCTAATAGATATACAGTTAGGAGAGATATTTGGACAATCGTGTTTTATTCAGTTACAGGTATTATAGGATCCCCGTGACACATGTATTAGTCTAAAAGTTAAATTAATAAAACATCTCACAGTAATGTGAATTAACTACTGGATTTAGATTTGAAGACGTCGTCAAATGGAATTTAAAACAAACTCGGATACAGTATCTGAAAATTAGCTGAAATAGATGCAGGTTAATTGATGTTTTAAGCAATAGAATCAAATACAAAACGTATATATACAATATTTAATATCATTTTGTTTGTTTCCTTTTCGTTATTGTTAGTGGTGTTATTATTTGGTAACAGGGAAGATAGGTATCTTTCATATGCCACATACAGGACATTACACACCACGGCTTTTGCCATTCCAGTCATCGAACAACTGAACAAACCTACAGCTGGTTTACCGAGGATATTAATCCTAAATCCTATCGTATTTCTTCCATTGAGCTTTATTGCGAACAGTGTTATTTAAACATAATTTCATGAATGTGATCATTTCTCAAATGCACACATTATCATATAATGTTTTTAGTCTGGCATACGTTATTAATATACATTGACACAATAAAACTACCAGTGTTACGTTTTTTAAGTTCGCACGCATATCTAAATACGTCACAAATCCTCCAAAAGTCGACTATTTTCATTGCTAGGAGCCTGCACACTAGGAACGTATGGTTTGGACTGCAGCTACACCTGTCACTGTGGTAGTAACTGCAATGACGTCACAGGCTGTTCCGGCAGATGTCAAAGAGGATGGTCTGGACCCAAATGCAACAAGGGTAAACCAGAATAATGTACATTTTCGTTAGGTATTTTTATTTATGTATGTATGTATGTATGTATTTATTTATTATTATTATTATTATTATTATTATTATTATTATTATTATTATCATTATTATTATGACTATTACCGTTATTACAATTATTATTGTAGGTATTGTTATTGTAACATTATCACGCATCATTGCATGATAATTATTGTTATAAAGTAGTAGTAGTAGTAGTAGTAGTAGTAGTAGTAGTAGTAGTAGTAGTAGTAGCTGTAGTAGCTGTACTCATAGTAATAGTATGAGTAGTGTTAGTAGTAGTAGTAGTTATTGTTGTTGTTGTTGTTGTAGTGGTAGTAGTAGTAGTAGTCGTAGTAGTAGTATATTATATCGTCGATACACCTCTCTATATATTGGTATTTATATATATTTCAGAAAACATAGCTCTGGACAAAACAACGAGCCAGAATTCTTACTGGCGAATTTCGATAAACTCGTCACGTGCTGTAGATGGTAGTCTCAAAACACGTTTTGATGACAATTCGTGTATTCACACAGCAACTGGACATTCGTTCACCTGGTGGCAGGTAGACCTGGTCAGAGAATTCTACATACACAAGTTAGCCATTCATTTAAGGACAGACTGTAAGTTGAGTTTACTATTAAACAGAAATGTTTTTGAAAACAAAATTAGAATATTTACAAACTGTGTAACGAAACATTGAAAAACCGTTTTCAGTTTAGTAAGAGGAATAGGCTTCCAAAATGGTAGAGAATAATTAATATCAGATAATGATTGTGGTCTGTGTGTTTAGTTGTTGTTATTATGTTGTTTCGTGGGGTGCTTTGCTATTTTTGATGTGTGGTTGTTGTTGTTGTTGTTGGAGGTATCTCTCTTTTTTTCTTCTTTTGTTGATTTTAGGGGTGGGGGAGGGGTGTTGGTTGCTGTCATTATGTGCGTTTGTCTTAGTGTGTCTGCTTGTATGTGCGAGTGTGTATGCCTGTTTGTGTGTGTGTGTGTGTTTGTGAGAGAGAGAGAGAGAGAGAGAGAGAGAGAGAGAGAGAGAGAGAGAGAGAGAGAGAGAGAGAGAGAGAGAGAGAGAGAGAGAGAGAGAGAGAGAGAGAGAGACGTATTCAAATGTTGTGGGGCACTGTTTGGTGAGAGTGGGAGTAAAGATTCAAGTTCAATCTAACATGCTTATCGCATTTTAGTACTAAAATATGTATCCCGAAACTATACATGTTTGTTCCCGAGTTTGCAAAACTGATATTAGCTATTGGTAATTATTGCAATCCACGGTTGTTAATCAACATGAAAGTTATTGCTAGTGTTTCTGGTGGTTTCATATGGGTGGAACGGCCCGTGAGATGGGTAATTCTAGTGGGACATTGTGAAGAAAGGTTTTTGTGGGTCATTATGGAGGGCCTTTTTTTTGGTGGATTCTGTTTTGGTCAATCCAGGGGCCTCATATATTTATGGTAATGGTACGAACAGGATTGAAAAATATTTTGTATAAATTATTTAAAGTAGTTACCAAAGCTCTACTTAACTACATTTACTCCTAATTCACATTAGAACAGAATCTCATCAAATGCTTTTATCAAACCTTCACAGTTAAAAATCGCAGAAAAGGCATTACGGTGTACAGCTCGGTTGCCGACAGACGAACAAACACTGGTCACCTGTGTGGTTCAACAAAATCAACCAGTCCAGATGTGACGTGGATGACATGTGACAGAACAGCTAGATACATCACACTGTACCGAAATGATTCCAGCAACGAAGACACGGCGATGAACTTCTGTGAAGTCCAAATATTTGGTAAGCTAGGCTGTTCGTTATTTCTCTCATTCTTATTTAATTTAGATGTTGTTGGTGTTTTTTGTTTGTTGTTTGTTTATTTTTAGTTTTTTATTTGGTTTTGTTGTTGTTGGAGGTTTTCTGGGAGGGGGGGGGGGGGGGGGGGCTGTTTGTTTGTGTGATTGGTTGGTTTTGGTTATATGCTGTTGTGTTGGGGTTTTATTTGGCGGACGATTTGGAGGTGTGTTTGGTGGGTTGTTTGGTTGGTTTTGGTTACATTTATTTATTCTGAAAAACGTCCAACCAGTACACCAAGACTGGTGTTTTAAAAGCTGTGGTACAGACGGTGGATTTGTTCTTTTGGGTGACGTAAAGTATGTGTTGTTTTGAGGTTGTTATTTTGTTATTGTTGTTGTTGTTGTTGTTGTTGCGGGGGTGGTGTGGAGGTGGGTGTTGATTGGGAAGTGTATTTGTTTGTTTGGTTTTGGTTATATTTTTGTATTCTGAAAAACGTCCAAACAGTACACCAAACTGGTCTTTTAAAAGCTGTGGTATAGACGGTGTGTTTTGTGGGACCGGCCTCGGTGGCGTCGTGTTTAGGCCATCGGTCTACATAATTTTAAACCAGACACCGACTCCAAACCCTGAGTGAGTGCTCCGCAAGGCTCAGTGGGTAGGTGTAAACCACTTGCACCGACCTGTGATCCATATCTGGTTCAACAAAGGCCATGGTTTGTGATATCCTGCCTGTGGTAAGCGCAAATAAAATATCCCTTGCTGCCTGTCGTAAAAGAGTAGCCTATATGGCGACAGCGGGTTTCATATAAAAACAGTGTCAAAATGACCATATGTTTGACGTCCAATAGCCGATGATAAGATAAAAAAAAAAAAGTGCTCCAATGGCGTTGTTAAATAAAATAAACTTTACTTTTTTTTGTTCTTGTTGGGGACGTTAGGTATTTATTTATTTATTTATTTAATTATTTATTTATTTTTAATACAGTATTGGAAAGGTCAATATCTAGTAGGTGTTAAATCACCTATTAATATCACGTTTCACCAATGATTGATATTTTTAACGTATTAAAAAATGAAGCTACGTCCAAGAGTCAGTTGACAAGAGTTGAACTGTTACAGATCCGTACAGGGTTATACTTGTATTCTTATACTTAGAATACACATATGTCACTACGTCGACTCCAAATCCCCCCCCCCCAAAAAAAAAAAGTCCCCTGAATTCACTACCTTACAAAGTACAATCATTTCAAAATGTTAATCTATAAATAATGTACATACTAATATATAAAAAAGAACAGTGACAAAAGTGGAAATAACAAAAAAAATTGAAAGGAGAAAAGTAAAAATGAAACGTTTAATATACTTCCAAACTGGCGTCATACTTGAATTTGCGATTTACTGATAAAAAAACCCGTCAAATTTCAAATTTCACTTCTGACCCTAATCGTCCTTCAAGATCTTTGGTGGTAATAAAACCTACGGTAATACTGAACTACCGGTTGGTAACGTTTGCCCAATTAATTCACTGTTATCATATAACCATTCCCCACAGCTTATATACCTTACAATTTTGGCAATTGTAAATTATAATTAGTTCCCCTTCTATTTTTTTTGAAGAATATACATATATATTTTTTTATTTTTTTTTTATTACCCATATGGGCTCAAATATATAGGGTAAAACAATTTCGATCTCTGCACAATGTGCAGATTGCTTCTACAGCCACTGATTGGCTGGCTTTAAAATCACGACGTTTGGTTGGTTGCTTGCCATGACCGGATCTTCACTTTCATCCGTATTATGTTTCTAGTCATGAGTCAGATTACACATACGTTATACGATCTACAAAGATTTACGAAAACAAATGGACTCATTTGTTTCGTAAACATGAAATGGTATATTTTCATAAACAGCGGCTTTAGTAATATATAAATATAATTATTTTCAAATGCAAATACAGTTGTATTATTTTGTACTGTAAACATTTGGCTGTAAAAAGAACGCCGTTATGCAATGATGTCACTTACATTACGTCATGTAATGCGCGTAAGATCGATCATATGACGTAATAGCTGATGGCTTTGTTGTCGACTGCAGGATTTTTTTCAAAATAAAAAATCAGTTAAAATTGACAATGGGTAATAAAGAGAATAACCAACTCGCTACGAGGAGTTACAAATTATCTGTCCCAAAGGCTCGGGTTTACAACATTCATTCACTCAGGACAGATAGGCCTAATTCACAATGCCTCGCAACTCGTTAGTTATTCTCAAAATACACATGTATAACCAAACTACTAAGTGTCTCAGCTGTGACGTTCTAAAACGTTTAACCAGGTTTTCCAATTGTCGTCGAATTCTGTTTGTAAACAGTTTTTGTAATATATGTGTTTTTCGATTTGTAACTAATATGTAATAAACATTTTGATACCAGGGCTTTTTTTACCCAATGTATTCTGGATGGGGGCGCTCGTCCCCCACTGACAAGTTTTTACAACTGAGAGATATACATTGATTCTTACCTTTCAGTGTCGATATATGCTATTGCTATCAATAAAAGAGTAAACGATTGTTTTAAACAATAATTTCTGATATTTATTTGTTGTTGTTGCATATTGACTTTGTGTTATGTTTAACGCGCATGCGCATAAAAAATGAATAATTGTTCACTGCCTAATCTAAGGTCACGTGTCTCTGATTTATACAGCACATAGTCTAGAACTTATTTCTTACTTGTTTTGTTTAGTCTGTGATGCTGGCACATTTGGTGATGACTGTCGCCAGTTCTGTCACTGTCTGAATGGACCGTGTAACTATGTAACTGGAGAATGCACTGGAGGATGTAAACCGAACTGGACTGGGACAACATGCAGTGGTATGGTATCACTTATAACATACAAATCAGTTATCCTAACCGAAGACTAAATCTAGTTGCAAAAAAGTTCATGTTTGTTTCGTTCAACGACACCTAGAGGAAATGTATTTATTTATTTTCGGCTACTGGATGTCAACATTTAGCAATATTTCACACGATAGTAAAAAAAAAATTTCTTTAACAAAACCTCTAGAGCACATTGATTTATTAATATTCGGCTACTGGATGTCAAACATTTGGCAATTTTTGGCACGAAAGTTCAAGTTTGTTTTGTTTAACAAAACCACTAGAGCACATTGATTTATTAATATTCGGCTACTGGATGTCAAACATTTGGCAATTTTTGGCACGAAAGTTCAAGTTTGTTTTGTTTAACGACATCACTAGAGCACATTGATTTATTAACATTCGGCCACTGGATGTCAAACATTTGGCAATCTTTGGCACGAAAGTTAAAGTTTATTTTGTCTAACGACAACACTAGAGCACATTGATTTATTAATATTCTGTTATTGTATGTCACACTCTTTTATATGTACTATTCCACAGATAGGACAACAGACAAACAAGGCCTGTTTGAGGTCATGGCCAACTTTTCCGTGTCCTTGACCTTGGTATGAGTCATAGCCTGACCATGACATACTTGGGGCAGGTGCGTGTCCGCCCATGACCCTGACCTAGTTAGATGGACAACGCCCATGGCCCTAGTCCCGCTTGGGTTGGACCCTACTGCTCTCAGACAGTGAAATGTATGGTGACATGACCTACTTTCCTGTGACTTTTACCTTGGTATGTGTTAGTTAGGCAATGACCTTGGTGTGCAGGTATACGACCCTGGTGTGAGTCTGACCTTGGTGTGCAGGTGCGTGGCCGACTTCCGGCTTGAGCAAGGGTACGTCTGTATTTCATCTAGCAACATGTGCAGGCAACTGGCGTTTTCGTTTTGTCTTTCTTGTATAACGTCTATTGTGTTGTTGTTTTTGTGTGTTCACAGCGGATACACACATGCTTTTTCACAGTGCCTTTCTTTTTATTCTAGTTGACTTCGACAACAAAAATAATCAATAGCCATAAAACTATGTCTTGTGCAAAAATAAGTAGCAGAAAAAAGTGTGTGCGTGCGTGCTTGTGTGTGTGTGTGTGTGTTGTATTTGTTGTATCCCTGAAAATGTCCTTCACTGGTGAATTTGAAAGGATAGTGTGGCAATCTCAAGCCGTACCACTATTTTTATTCTGTGTCGCGCCTGGTGATCATATGCAAATTATGAAGAGAACATACCATGGTATGGTTTGGTTGAAAGTGAGATTTTAATCCAGACAAAATGCTTGTGTCGATTTTCATTCGTTTGTATGTCTTTGACATTTTCTTTGTGCTCTTTAATGTTGTTGAGCCATCCATTCATTCATCCATTCGTTTAATAATAGAGGAGTACAAAGGATGGACGATGAATAGCTTTCTATTCAAAACAACTGCAAAATATTATGACCTTTATTGATAACCATATTACAACTGTTGGACCACATCCCAAAACATTTTATTAAGACCGCGCAGAGTGTTTTTAAAAACACTTCGCCACAGTGACAGCATGAACAGAGGAAAGCGAATGTGAACTCGAAATAAAACTGCAAAGGAAATACCGACAGGTGCCCGTCTTGCGCAGAAGAAGAAATTGTATTACATATTCGCATTTATGGTCTGCAGAATGAAACAAATAATAACCGTCAAAGTTTGTTTTTGTCTAACAATATCACTAGAGCACATTGGTTTATTAATCATCGCCTATTGAATATCAAACATTTTGACATATAGTGCTAGAGAGGAAACCCGCTACATGTTTCCATTAGTAGCAAGGGATCTTTTGTATACACCATCTCATAGACAGGATAACACATACCACGCCTTTGGTATCCAGTCGTTGTGCACTGGCTGGAAAGAGAAATAGCCAATCGGGTCCATCGAACGTTATCGATCCCAGACCAACCGCGCATCAAGTTGGGATACGTCCAACCCTGCGACTGTTGAAACCTGCAACTGTTGAAATAACAAAACATAACAGAAAGACACTCCACCACTTAACTGTAGTTATTGCAATTGACTTCACAGACGAAGAAGAGTGAAATAATGCCAAACAAAGACAAATAAACATCATTTTTGTTAATGTGAATGTTATTAGTGTTCATTTCTTTTCATCATGGTCGTCTTCGTCTACTTCGTCCAATTATTCCTCCACCCACGAACAATACTTGTTTAATCTGGAAGGTATCTGCGGTGTCACATATCCGTTGGGATCCATCAACTGTAGACTTTTCCTTGTGTTGGGGCCTTTGTCGAAATAATGCAAGTACGTGAGAACGCAAGAGTATGTGTCTTTAAATAACTTCCATAGTAAAGTCATAATGTTTCTTTTCAGTGACATCTTGGGACATGTTTTTTTTTTTCTTCGTAGCATTTCCTCTTGCTTTCGAAATATTCACGATTGATTTCCAATTCACGTTCCACCATGAGACGTATGCCTTCATTTTCTAGATCGGTCAACGGCGCTTCATTTCCCGCCTGGCACGTTTTAAATCGCAGATGTCTCTGCAAGTCACTACCACCATTAAAGATGCGACCACACATCTGTATCCTCTTGACTTTTTTCAGGTAGGGTTCTACCTCATCATCTGCTTCGTTGTCACTTTCGTAGGCGGGTATGCCTGGTAGTTTTCTCTTGAATGTGTCTCTTTACATGATTTGCATGTGAAGCTCTTTCTTTGACAGTGGCTGCAACACTTCTGAGACATCCGCCGTCACGTTAGTGGTTTTATATCATTCAACCACGCATGTCTATTGGGTTGAAGGCGCCAATGTTCGGGTGTGGTCGGACACAAATCCACCAAGAGATGTCCATAGGGCTTGTGGGTAGCTTTCTCAAACCATTGCATCAAATGACGAGTGTTTTCTGGATACATCTGGCGTGCCAACATCAGAACTTGCTTCTTTTGAATGGGGTTGTTGAACAGTGCCAGGTAATGGCAGTTTCTTATCCGTGTCGGGTTTTTGCTGTGATACAGATTTTGGTTGATGGCAATAACCGATAGGTTTCTATGGTGACTTCCTTCCGTGAACAGGTCGGTAATGCGAGAATCTGTATTGGCCAAACACATCAAGTTATCTAATTCGATGAGATTTCTGACTCTGGGATACAAATAACAATCCTTTTTCATAATCTCAGGTATACCTTGAACAAAGTTCACTCGAGCGGTTGACCCAATGATGTCGTAGAGGTTGTTGGTTGAGCCAGATGTCGTAGAGGTCGTTGGTTGAGCCAGATGATACGCTGAAGCAGTGGGTAGATTTTATCATCCCTTAGCAGTTTGTATACCAAAAATGTTTTTCCACACAAAGTGTGTCCCGACACGATCATGGTGAAGGCATGTAACAATCTTAAGGGATGCTGCTGCTGCTGCTGCTGCTGCTGTTGTGGCTGCTGATGATGCTGCTGCTGCTGATGTGGCTGATGTTGCTGTTGTTGCTGCTGCTTCTGATGATGATGATGATGATGGGGAGGTTTATTTTTAGATTCCAAGAGCCCATGATAATTTTGTACATGCCGAGTCAGGTCATGGGTCCAAACATTTTTTTTTTTTTTTTCTCACAGATGTGACATGGATTCGTGATCTTTTCTGTTCAAACACTCAACGTAAAATGACGTTGTCTGGCCCATGTGACCCCTTTTATAGTCTCTCTAGAAATGTTTCTTCCGTTTCGGGGCTTTTCAACTGGTCCCACTTGGTTTGCTCTAACGCCTGATGCATTGGGGAGACCATGACGATACTGGGATGTAGAAGATTTGTTCTTTTTCTCTTTTTCTTTTTTCCATGAGGGATCATAAAGTTCTAGACATCGATCTACATTGAGCTAGCTTTTCCCGCCTCGCCGAATCTCGTAGTGAGACTGAAGTTTGCCTTGTGCTTGCAGTGAAGTTGTGTCAATATATGGTTTGACCCCCAAAATATTGCTATGAAAGGTTTTTTGGTGGTTTTAGGTTTGTTGGGGTGTACATAAAAAATAATACAAAAATTCTTGCAGTGACGTTATATGATGCTATGATGACATCACGTTCCAAGGTCGTTGATAAAACATCCAATATGTCAAAATATATTGTTCTTAAACTTGACTGAATTTTATCTGAAAGATATCATTATTTGCATTGGCAAAATGTTAATTTCTAATGTCATTTTGAATAATGCTTCGTTGCAAAAATAATGAACGTGAGGTCATGATAACCTGTGGCATGCAATTCAGGTGTAACAAACGATTTTGCTGCAACCACTTTTTTATTGAAAATGTTACAGCAAAGGATGCAAGGGAATCAATAGATCCCCAAACAGGATAGCCATAGCTTGACATACCAAGCTCTCAGTGATGTCACTGTTCCATCCATGCAATGGTTATGCGGGTTGTCACATGACTCAAGTTAGCATGACCCGCAAGCAGCTGTTCTGCATGCATGTCTTCTGCAGGCAGTTGAGCAGTTGCATGGACCACCTTCAGCAGATTGTCAGGGGCAGCATTCTGTATCAACATAGGCACTAAATGATTGTCTTCAGCTTCCCATCTCCAGTTTACAGGATCCATGTTACCTTCCTTTCCAATTCATACCATGATTTGGTAGTAAACTCTGAGGCAGTGGAATATGGTTAAAGATGTAGTTGGGAGAACACGTTCAGGTTTAAAGAATGATTCTGCTGCAATCACTTTTTATTGAAAATGTCATAGCGGAAGGATGCAATGAAATCTGTAGAACAACCCCCACCCCCCCCCCCCCCCCCCCCCCCCCCCCCCCCCCCCCCCGCCAAAGAGGATAACCATAGCTTGGCTTCCCAAGTTCGCAATGTCCCTTGTCTGGCCAGGTAAACTGGGATGCACAAGATTTCAGGACGGAATCACCTTTAACACGTTTTTGGAAAGAAGACTTCGAAGGGTTTTGGCTTTGTCAATCGTTTTTAATGAGTATATGTATGCAGGCTTTCCTATCATTTTGGTGATGATTTTCTTTCCAAAAGTTCTAATTCATGCACATTCACATCACCATTTTCAACAACACCATTTAATGTTTCTTAAAGTTGGGTCTGTGGAGAATGGCGAACAGGGGACCATTTTAAAACTTATTTTCTCTAGGTCAGACAGATCTCTCTTGATTCTTGCTTTAGTGGATTCCTTGCATTGCATCATTGTATTCTGCAGATATGGGGGGAAGACATTGTCCACAATACACGTTATTCTTGTGTCATTCCACTTTCTCTTGTCAGGTCGCCAGTACTCTTTAGAGATCGCATCAATGTCTGTTCTATTACCAGATCTGACCCAAGGCCAGCCCAGAAGTGATCACTCTGTCGAGTAACGTTGAATGCTTGTTCAAACTTACTAAAAACAAGAGGATGGGTTGTCTCAAACTCGTTCATACTTTGTAAATAGAGGTAGGTAGATTTTAGATAGTTGAAATGCCCAGTTGCAGCCAATATCGGCAGACAGTCAGACAGAGATTGCAGGTGCATTATCCTTGACCACTTGTGATTAGCCTTGACCAACGTGCTAGCAGTCTGTATCATTCTTTGGTGACCAAGCCATGACTGACTAATTTTTGACCTATCAGAAAGTTCAGTCTTCGTTTTGTCCATTTCTGTTTCGATTTTGGCTATCATTTCAGATGTGCTTATGGATTCCAAAGTCATTACACAAAGAAGTGTACATTTCCTCTGACTGATTTACGAGTGATGCAATCACAGGATCATTATCCATCATGTCTGACACAATCATGTGATTAAGACATTTGTCCACAAGAAAATTACCACAGCATTTTCACCATAACAACTTCTAGAACGTTTATGAGTCTTGTGCCTTCCATCAGTGTACCAATTGCTCCATGTACATTCATGAATGTGTGAAAACTGCTGACCATCAAAACAATCATTTTCAAGTGACTATTCTTTGATGTATTGCTGATAATTTCGGATGCCTTACAATATAAAGCAACATTAAAAAGGTAATCCGGTGTGAATGAAATACACGTCTTGTCTCCAGAGTACATGCCTATCATGGACAAGAGAACGACAGAAAACTGACCAGGATGAACATACCCTTGATGGACAATATGCACCATGTTCTGCCTATTTGGTGTTAGCTTGTGGAAATTGAACAACAGTATCCATAACATATCTACTAACCTATCACAACCACTGAGTTTGAGAAGTTCTTGAAATTTGGCATTGCAGCAGACAGAGTTAGAAAAACAGTAGTCTGATATCTGGTGCAATGTGATTAGTCTTTTTTCCTGGTGTTGGTGTGGCAATCAAACCCAATCCATGAAATGGCCCTTTTCCATATATTGTGAGGATATTGTGGTCAATGTTGTCTGCAGCGAATAACAATGTTGTATCCAACAGGTCAATATCCTTGTCTAGAACATCTGGGTAACAAAATTAGCGGCGTTCTTTTCAAACTGTTCACTTCACCATATGAGGAGATAAACTTCATTTCAGAAAGAGTGTCTATAAGGAACCTAGACTGATATGAATGGTGCATCTGGGCAGCAAATGTTATTATCTCTAATGGCACCACAACAGCACTTGGCCTAGCAACTTGAATAATTAACTGACCAATCGCTGCCACTTTTCTCTGGGTATCTTTTCCAACAAATAGCAAGTCCAGCATAGCATGAAGGGTGTCTGGAATGCATTTCAAAGCAGAATCCAGTTTCAGCATATGACTATCTGGATACTGGTCAGTAACTGAAGCAACGTTGGTTTTTAAGTCACTTTTGACTGGCAGCAGTTTCAAGTATTGCCCTCTTTTGAGATTCCTCATCACCTTCCTTAGCACTTAAAAGTAATACCGAAGTAATTGAGTAGTTTTCTCTCTCATAGTCACTTAGTCATGAAGGCCTTTCCCGCCTGCTATGCTTTAGTTTGTCCTTAAGGTAGTATCGTCTATATGGAAGTTAATCTTTACAGCATAAAAATGCTTTTATTTTACACCTTCAGGTCAGAAATTGTTAATTGTTCGTGATCGTTACCTTCTAAGTAGGAACACATCTTGAGAAAGGCTTGCACCTGGTCTTGCATTTGTGATTAGACACATTTCTTTTTGATCAGTATATTAAAAAAATTTATTAATCTATAAGAGCAGCACATAAATAGTAATAATATTGTCTGAAATGTGTCATTGGAGCTAATATTTTATAGCTTGCACTTTTAATTGTGATATAAACAAATACGAAATATGAAATAGTTAATTGGCGGCCATATTAAATTGTGACGTCACCTGGCCATTGGGGGTCCTTGCCCGGTTGGTCCTATATCAAGTTTTACTTCCAACTGCATTCAAAGTGGCATGTTAGTATCACATTTTGCACTTTTACACTATAAATGTTACTTGGCCAATTACTAAGTATATATGCATTTTTCATATACTGTTAATGTATACATATAGGTTGGCAGCTATTTTGTTTCTCTATGGCCATTCAAATGAAATTCAGGAATGTTTTTGTTATATGGGTCTCCTTAATATCCTAATACATCATAAATTAGTAGTTTGTTTTTATCACCAAATTCCCATGGGATTACATAAGCAACCGACGTAAATGGTTCTTATCGCATCCATAAACCATAGAGGCCATTTTGAATTTGTTTAATTATTAAGTAACTGACGTGATAGAATGATTATATGCTTACGATATAGAATCATTACTTGAAAACCAAATGAGTTTTACTTATTTGTTAAACATTTGGCTGATCTAAATGGTCATTTAATTTTATTGTATTTAATTTTACTGAGTGCGAAATCAGAAACGGCTATCTTGGATTTGACCCAGTTTTAACAGCTTTTTGGTAGTCAGATTTTGATAGATTTTTGTATATGTTATTCCCTATGTCCAAGTGTACAAGAAACAATTAAAAAACCATTTTGTAGCAACATTTTTTTTTTTTTTTTTTTTTTTTGGGGGGGGGAGGGTTAAGGTGTTTTTTGTCACATTGACTCTACTAGTATCCCTCCTCCCAAGCATACATCTTGTCGTACCATCGTGCGAGCTCCCAAGGAACATCGTTACCAAAATATTTCCCATACCATCTACCAGTGTCAAGGCTCAAGATCATAGGGACACGTCCAGGGACGCACCCAGGGACACAGGACATACATAAGAAAAGAAAACCTGTTGTTCACTGTGTTATTTACAGCTTACATATACAATATGAAACAATAGTCCACAAGTGTCTGAAACATTTAATGTCTGAACACATTGTTCATACAGGGAAATCATGGAGAGTCTGTATTCTTCCATCGGTAGGACCACAGCAGAAGCACATGACGGTATCGTGGTTTCCAGGGTAGTAGAAACCAGCCTTGGCGAGTTCCTTTGGTTTTTCACGTAATTGTATGGACCACCGAGCATAGGATATCATCTGTTCATAGAAATGCCTCATTTGGTGACCATGACAGACCATATAACGTCTCGAATACCAGTCATCCTCATAGTCAGCATATGTGGTGTACTCACGAGTTGCAGCTGTCCATTCATCTTCGTCGTC
>NC_054711.1:14010262-14026003 GCF_016097555.1 Gigantopelta aegis | reverse complement strand
TACTAAAAATGCCCCTTTTTATAACTTATGATATGTCCAAATAGGCCAAGGCCATAACAGGTTGGGGTCTACAATATGTCAGGGTCAACCTGGAACAGGATACCAAAATCGGTCAGGGTCAGTCCAATGCCAAAGTAGGTCTGGAGGAACTAGATCAGCGTCATGGGCGGAAACGCACCTGTCCCAAGTATGTCGATGTCAAGGTCACGGGAAAGTACATCATGACCCCAAACAGGCCTTGTTACTACTACCACGCTTTTGATGTACTAGTCATGTGGCACTAGTTTGGATGGGAAAATTCCAAATAGAGAATGGGTCATCCGGGGTGGTTAGGTCATATGACGCAAACACATTAGGAATATACTTTACTGACTGAACTAAATCCTGCTTACCAATTAGCTACAAATAAGGTTAGAGTTTGTTTTGTTTAACGACACCACCAGAACACATTGATTTATTAATCATCGGCCATTGGGTAATTTCGACTTATAGTCTTAGAGAGGAAGCCTGCTACCTGTTTCCATTAGTAGCAATAGATATTTTATGCGCACTATCCAACAGACATGATAGCACACACCACGGTCTTTGATATGCTAATCAAGTCACTATGGCGTTTCTGGGAAGGAAAGGTAATGGGTCGTTTTATAATGAATGATAAAGAGTAGAAACGATATAAAACAAAATTTTAATAATTCATTTCGTAGTTCTGCATTTTCAGAATGTGATTCTAAACATTATGGTCCCCTATGTGGAAAGCCTTGTTACGGAAGACACTGTGATGAATCACGTGGTAAATCATCATGTGATAGGAAAAGTGGACTTTGTGTCGATGGATGTTCAGCAGGATGGAAGGGACCAGACTGTACACAGGGTAAGACCGTTACTGTCTGTTCGTTTGGTTGTTTATAATTACTTTCTTGTTTATATCCAATAAGGTTCAAGCACGCTGTCTTCGGCACACACCTCAGCTAGCTGGGCTGTCTGTTCAGGACAGTGTGTTAGTGGCTAGTTGTGATTAGTTCTTAGTGGGAGCTGCAAAAGTGATGCAAACCCAGTCAGTATTTACCTGCCTTAAAGGGAGGGTCAACTCAAACAAGAGTCTTATGTGTTGGAAAGATGCATACCACGACCACCAACACATACTGACACATTAACAAATGAAAAATGCGTAATGTTAGAGTTAATAAGAAAACCGGGATTATTCCTGCTAACTGGGAGCAGCCATTTTGTTTCATTTTTGTGGCGTCCGGTACTATAGCTTGGGACGAAGTGACGTCAGCTCCGACCAACTCGTGTACGCACAGTGTAAACAAACGCTCTAATTTACGATAAGGCGCTTCAATTTATCAACCTGACTTGTAAAACAACATAAATGACTTGATAGTTTAATAAACTGTTATGGTATGTTTGTGTCTTAAAAAATCCAAAGAAAAAATGCACATTATTAGGCCTATTGGTAGGGTACGTTGAAGCAAAACCAAAAAAAAAGATGAAGATATTGTTTTATTTAACGACGCACTCAACACATTGTATTTATGATTATATGGCGTCAGACATATGGTTATGGACCACACTTCATGGGCTACTCTTTTCGATTAGCATCAAGGGATTTTTTATATGCACCATCCCACAGACAGGGTAGTACATACCACGGCCTTTGATATACCAGTCGTGGTGCACTGGCAGGAACGAGAAAATAGCCCAATGGGCCCACCGACGGGGATCGATCCCAGACCGACCGCGCCTTGAGCGAGCGCTGTACCACTGGGCCCCTTGGAGCAAAAACGTCCACTTTTGGTGTCTAGACAGCGTATTTAATTACCGTGACTTGGTTACTTTCCAAATAGACACCTGCTAATCAGGAATGACATGTACAGACCACGAAAAGAAAAAAACAATTAACTAAGAAAACACTCCAATTATCATTTCAGTCCGTGTGTTAATGTATGGACAAAACATAATATACAATGGTGGTTTATTTTGTATTGAACAATAATATATATTTATTGCTGGCATGGATATTATTACATAACATTGCGATGCATCCGTAAAAATCAACTACGCATGTTTCTTCAGTTCTAAGACTAATTCCTGACGTGACACGTTAAGTATTACGTAACCACTGGCTCGCCAGAGGGCGTATTCACTGGGATGGTACAAAATGGCTATGCCCGTTATATATAATAGCTGTCACATTTAACCATTTTATGAATTAATTATAAGATTATACGTGTTGATATTAAGCAATAATGTGCATTAGATATCGTTGAATATACATACCAGTCCAAATGCCTAGCTTAAGAATTCCTTTAAGTCCGATGGTTTAACCAATACCACCACCACCCCATCCCCTCGCCCCACCCGAGGTCGATCGAACAACATGCTCTACATACAGAGATGATATTTTAAATAGTTTCAAGAAATTTTCACGAGTTGATTATCAATTAAAAAGGTCATTAACCACAGCCATATTATATTTTTTCACAAAAACCCCACAAAAAACACAAAATAAAGCTAAACTACTTTTTTATTTAAAGAAATAACACAGTCTAGTTATGACCTTTAGATAACAGAGATATCAACGGCATACTGTCTACAGGTGACCTTTCGTCATTAACAGTTATTTCCAATGTTGGTTCTGCCAGTGAGGCAGCCCAAGCTTAATATTTGCTAACATCTGGTGTTAGCACGTGGACAGTGAGTCATGAGTGCTCACTTGCATATTTTCAGAGTGTGATTATGGTCGCTATGGTCTTTCGTGTGGAAAATCTTGCAACAGCAGACACTGTGATGAATCTCATGGCAAATCATCATGTGATAAACAAACTGGACGATGTGATAACGGGTGTGCAGCAGGATGGAAGGAACCAGACTGTACAAAAGGTAAGATAAATTGTTTGCTTGTAATTACCTTCATTCTTATTTCCAGCTAAAGTTCAAGCACGCTGTCCACACATCTCAGCTACATGAGCTGTTTGTCCAGGACAATGAGTTAGTGGTTAATGATTAGTTGTTAGTAGAAGCTGGTAAATTGATGCTAACCCAGTGTCTTCCACCTTTAAGTCCGATGACTCAACCACTACATCACCGGTAGACCAACTGTAATATCCTCTACATACAGAGATAATGTTTGAAATAATGCAAGGAATGTTCTCGATTTGATTATCAATTAAACAAATCTTTAACCACAGCCACATTGATAATACTTTTCATTAAGAAAGGTACACAAGGTAAGATAAATTGTTTGTTTGTAATTACCTTCATCCTTATATCCAGCTAAAATTCAAGCACGCTGTCCACATACCTCAGTTACATGAGCTGTTTGTCCAGGATAATGAGTTAGTGGTTAGTGATTAGTTGTTAGTAGAAGCCGGTAAATTGATGCTAACCCAGTGTCTTCCACCTTGAAGTCCGATGACTCAACTACTACATCACTGGTAGACCAACTGTAATATCCTCTACATACAGAGATAGTATTTGAAATAATGCAAGGAATGTTCTCCATTTGATTATCAATTAAACAAATTTTTAACCACAGCCACATTGATAATATTGTTCACTACAAAACCTAAACTACTTTTTATTATTTAAAGAAATAACCTTCAGCCTGGTTGTAAGCTGGTCTTATGGGCATTTTCAAAAGTGGTCAACACCAGACCCAAACATTCAAATTAGCAGCTCAAACTAGACTTTGCCATTAATAATTATGTACATGTAAAAGCAAACTCCTGTTTAAGCTATTATAAACATTATGAACACCAGAAACACATTAATATTCTAAGAAAGAAAATGTAATCAATATCAACTTTTATTCACTAAAAGCCTTTTTAGCACAGGGCATATGTTCAAATGTCTGAAAACTCAGGAATGCCCCTTTAAAAGTCATGACTGTCATTTCTTAATAAATATAATGATGAATAATGTGCTTTAAAATACATGTATAGGTGTGGTATAATGTGTTCATTAAAATTAAACTAATGAAATGTATGAAATTTCATTTCCATCTGACACCAACATATAATTTCCATCTGACACCAAAACTATGACCCTATAGAAAACAAAGGATTAATCAGAGAAGTAGTTAGTTGATCTAGATTTCAAACGTGTTTATTAGTTATGAAAACAAACATTGGTTAATCAAAGTTCCCTTATATACTGTTGTTACAATGTTGCTTTGCTTCTGTTAAGTTGGCACCGTTGATTTCTATCAATGTCCGATACTATTTAAACTCGTCTTAGTCAAAATGGGTTAATTAAGGATTTTGTTATGCATGGTATTAATACAGCTCCTGTCTCCTAAAACAACTATATTAATTTACTTCCTAAAGTGAATGACTTAAAGAAATACAAGAGAAACGTTTCAAATTCCAAAACGAATATTTTGAAATCTGCACTTTTTGCCACTCCCTTTATATGACAGGTGATTCAATGACATTGTCTACAGGTGACCTTTCGTCATTAACAGCTATTCCGAATTTTTGTCTAGAATGATGATTAATCTTGAACTTGAATCTTTGTTAACTGTTTTGTTTAGCGTGTGATCATGGCTTTCTTCGGTAAGGTTTGCGCTCAATTCTGTCACTGTCATGATGGACCGTGTAATTATGTAGATGGAAAGTGCAACTATGTCACTGGATAATACACTGGCATGCTGTAAACCAAACTGGACCGGAAGAACATCATTTTTAAAGCACAAGGCATTTCTACAGACTAAAGATATAAAATACTTGTGCACCTAAAACTGTAGTAACTATTAACACAATTATGTAGTGAATGCTATATGAAAGATTAATATCAATATGAGAGAGAGATAGGGTGGTGTGAGTGAATTTTGGAAATTAAACAAAAAACAATTCACTTTATAGTGTACCCAGTTTAATATTGTATGACGTGTCTGGAAAGGAAAGGTAAATGACTGTTTTATGAATTATGTTTTAGCCTACGATGCTGTATCACTCATTATGAGCATATCACAGAAGTACATAATTATGGATATAAATAGACATTAGCCATACACATCGTCGATCGTTATTTAGAATATAAACAGGTGTTGGTGAGAACAACTATGCAAACAGATCACCATCGAATTTCAACCAGTTGTATCCACTTCATTTTACCTTATTATAAGCTATTCAGCATTTATATTTACGCATTTCCTTTGTTCTAAACAAGATGGCAGGCATAATGTGCTTTAATGTAACATAAAACAATGTTTACAGACAAAAACACCCGTATGAATCAAAGTCGTTATTTTGTAGTCTTGCGTTTTCAGAGTGTGATTCTGATCACTATGGTCCTCTGTGTGCAAAATCTTGCTTCAAACGACATTGTGATGAATCACGTGGTAAGTCGTCATGTAACAAAGTGACTGGACGATGTGATAACGGGTGTACAGCAGGATGGAAGAAACCAGACTGTACAAAGGGTAAGATGTAGTCTAAATCTGTTAAAATATTCTGTACAGAGATAATGTTGTTTTAAACGCAGTAAAGGATTCATTCATATGGTATCAAACACAATGATGATTAGCCTATCTGACCAACTATATTATTTTTATCTACAAAAATTACACTCGCCCAGATTAAAACTAGAACGTACTTGCACTTAACATAGCTGGTTTCATTCTGTGATCGAGTAACTATTTAACTAAGTTGGCTACAATATTTGTTTTGTTTGTATGGTTGTTGTTTTTTTTTGCAATGTTCTCAATCAAAAGGACACCCACAGTATTCCAAAGTACACCAACATTCACTAAAAAACGGCAGTGTTCCTCCAAAAGCATACGACTGACAAGATATTAGATCCTTTGCAGTAAAAAAAAAAAAACTTCATTAGGCCTCTACATCCTAAAAAAAGAAGACAAAACGTTACCACAGGCATAGTCACAATTCATATATATGCCAAATCTGAACGACAACGCCGTAACTCATGACCAGGGCCGTTTATCCGCACAATGCAGATTCGAATGGACTTTTGGCAAATTAGCGGTTGATTCCATAAATCTCCATCTAGTATCCTGCCCACAGGAGAACAGCCATCCCAAGGAGATCCCCTACTGGAAATTGTATAACTCCTGCACCGAAGTCAAAGATAATGTTTTCACAAGACCGTGACAGCTACCACAAAACACTTGGATGTGTTTTATCTGTAGGTGGACTATCACTTCCAAGGATGATACAACCGTTCTGTGTTCAGGATAATCTCTACTGCCATCGTGGGGCACTTTGAATTTTTGCAGAAACGGTGTAACACTCCTAACGCCCTTCTGATGAATCCAAGTCTGACATTTCTTCATTCACGATTTACACGATTGCCTATTGGTTAAATGGAAAGCAACATTTAAATTATGTTTATCGAGATCCACTGAGCGTGACCTAGGTCAATAATGGAGACAATCTTAGTCTGTAAGCCGTCCCACCCTCCTACAAGAATAATTTTTTGTAAATAATTTGTTTGGTTTCTCGTAAGAAGAAAACTAAAGGCGTATGGAAATAACAAAACAAAAATATTTTTTTTAGTACAAATTGGAAAACAATAGGCTCAGATATAAATGACTTGTAGTAAATTCAATAGTATGAAAAGGGCGTTCCCTGTGGGAAAGAGTATAGGTTGTATGAAATATACTAAGAGCCATAAATAATGCAATGGACATTTTGCTGATATTTTCTTATAGAATATTATGTCATCTATATTGGCATGCAGACAAATGGCATATTGGTAATAATTGTAATTGAAAGAAGATACTGTTTAAATTGGATTTTTTTTTCTTCATAAAATGTTGTTTTAAACAAATAAATAAACTTTTTTTTTCTTTTTTTTTTTTTGGTTTCTCAATAAAACAGCAATTGTTTTACATTGCTTACCGAGACATGTTAAAAACAGAAGACATAAAACACACAAAGATGATTGCTTTTATATTGTGACGAGAGCAGGTAATGCACATGCAAAACAAATTACATATTCAATGTTGTGTTGTAATAAAGACCCAGGTTGTGCTTTTTGCTGAAAACTCATTTTATTCCATTTTTCTGATTTGAACAAAATCCTCTTTCAGTTACAGTTTTTACCAATATATCATTTGTCCACATGCTTAATATATATAATTTGGCATTTCTTTAAGAGATTATTCAGTGAAATACCAATATCGTTGTTTATGCCACTCAGTATAGATTATCCCCAGAATGTAAAGAGGTTGTGAAGATAACACTTTTGGTTATTAAAATTATATTTTCTTTCCCTTCCAATATGTTACGGTAATCATAATGTGTGTAATGGTTTAATATAGGTTCTGACATACTATACTTTCGTAAATATAAATTTATTTTCCAACAATAAAATACACATCAACATAACTGGCTTAAAGTTAATCCAAAATTATTATATTAATATAATATTTTATAAGATGTTTTATACATGTTGTTGTTTGTTTGTTGTGTGTGTGTGTGGGGGGGGGGGGGGGGGGGGGGGGGGTGTTGGTGGTTGTTTTTTGTTTTTTTTTTTTTTTTTTTTGTTTGTAGGGTTTTTTTTTTTTTTTTTTTGGGGGGGGGGGTTGTTGTATTTTTCCAGTCAGGTGTATTACATTTGAGTAGACTAATTTGATGTCTATCTTGCTGGTTACAAATCCAGAATAGTTTCAATTATTCACATTATCACAAGAGGTCTGTGTTTATTACTTTTTTTCAGAATGTGCAAACTTTACATATGGTTTGCAGTGTGCAAACATTTGCAGTAAGCGAAAATGTTTTGGAACCTCGTCTTGTGATCACGTAACTGGGAAAAGTGATAATGGCTGTGATCGAGGATATCAGAGTGAAGATTGTACAGCGAGTATGTATTCAATATTAGACCGTGGGCCCCCTATAATGAATGAATGAATGAATGTTTAACGACACCCCAACACGAAAAATACATCGGCTATTGGGTGTCAAACTATGGTAAATGCAAACCAATGTGATGATCAACATGAATATAAAAAATCAACAGTTAAATAAAAACACAGTGTAAAGGACTGTGTAAAAATACAAATATCACAGATAGATATAATTAAAATTTAGAATAAAACTCAGTGTCACGTAAAAATTGTAAAATAATTCCTGGATGGAATTGAAATGATTCCATCACATTTCTTTGTCCAAATAAATCTTTTCGAGTTGCTGACAATTGCTTACACTTCACCAAAATGTGGCGCACAGTCAGAGTACACTGACAGTGCTCACACTGAGGTGGAGGATTCTTGTTCAAAATAAATGAATGGGTCAAATATGTATGACCGATGCGGGCACGACACAAGACTACCTCATCCTTCCTCCACTGTCTATAGGAGGACTGCCACTCTCCCAAGACAGGCTTGCTAGAATGAAGCTTGTTCGCAACCAGCACCGTCCCACTCATGTTGCCAAGTCGAAAAGATAAATTTGTTGATATTATTTTTAAAATCAGTATAAGGCACACCAACCCTGGCATAAGGCAAATCCAAAGCAGACTTGCCAGCTGAATCTGCCTTTTCATTACCCCTGATGCCAACATGGCTGGGCACCCAGCAAAATACAATAATTTTATTGGCAATAGATAAAAAGACACACTTTCGTATCACCATCCCAATTAAGGGATGGTCCAGCTTCATATTACGTAAAGCTTGGAGACACGAAAGTGAGTCCATAAAATAATAAATTTGGATGCTATTGAATCCTTTATTTCTTCCAAGGCTTTAATGACTGCCCAAACTTCAGCACTAAATATTGATGCCGAGTCAGGCAGTCTCATGGAAATGATACTGTCTGATGGAAAAACTGTAGCACAAACCACAGAAGTCCCATTACACAGGAATGCAGTCACGGTACCTGTCTTGAATTTCCATGAACAATTGTTTATAAACTACAGCATCTGTACGATCTTTCTCCAGATCAAACACAATTTTAGGTGGTGTAATACTCCATGGTGGTAAAACAAAATATGAAGGCGTTTCCAAAGTGTCAGTTAAATCAATGTTGGAAAGCTATAAAAAACAAAATGCTTAATGCGAAGACCAAATGTACAAATAGCATTTGGCCTTGCATCAAACAACTTCATATAGTTGCTGTCAAACACTGCGTCATGTGTAGGATGTGTTGGTAAAGAGTTAATCTTGGTGGCATACTGCAGAGAGAGCTTGGCATGTCTAGCACCCAAACAAGGTTCGTGTGCATCAACGTACAAGCTCTCTACAGGAGATGTTCTAAACGCACCAAGACATAGCCTCAGTCCCTGATTGTGTATAGGATCTAGCATTTGCAAGTAAGACTTGCGTGCCGACCCATACACAATGCATCCATAATCTTGTTTTGACCTCACAAGATATCTATACAGACGGAGCATAACGTTGCGGTCTGCTCCCCATTCCGTATTACCAATAAATTTTAAAATATTGAGAGCTTTTAAGCCCTTCTTTTTAACATATTTAAGATGTGGCACAAAAGATAGTTTCCTGTCAAATATAACCCCCAGAAATTTAGTCTCCTCCACAACTGGAATTGGATTTGTGTCCAAAAACAACTGTGGATCTTAGCGGAGACCTCGTTTCTGACAGATATGCATACAAACCGTTTTTGACTGTGAGAATCTAAAGTCGTTGTCAGTTGCCTATTGATGAAGTTTATTCAAACAGAGCTGCAACTTACGTTCAATGATACTCATATTGAACGATCTATAGCAAATCTGAAAATCATCGACATATAACGAGCAATCCACATCAGGTGTTAAACACTGGGTGATGATGTTAATCTTCACAGAAAATAAAGTTACAGACAGGATACTACCTTGAGGCACACCCATCTCCTGTGGGTGAATGTCAAACAAAGTTGACCCCATCCGGACTTTAAAAGATGTATCTTTTAAAAATGGTGAAATAAAAACAGGAAGTCGACCTCTAAGGCCTATGCCATGGAGGTCGTTTCAAATCCCATACTTCCACGTGGTATCGTAAGCTTTCTCCAAATCAAAAAACACTGAAACTAAGTGCTGATTATGGATGAAAGCTTCCCTACAAAACGATTCAAATCTAATAAGAAGATCTACCGTGCTACGTCTAGATCTGAACCCACATTGCACGTTAGTAAGCAATTTGTGGGATTCAAGACACCAGACAAGTCTACGATTGATCATTCGTTCCATGGTTTTACAAATGCAACTTGTCAAAGCGATAGGGCGATAACTAGTAGGATTGGTAGGATCCTTACCAGGCTTGGGAATAGGAATGATAATAGCTTTCCTCCAATCAGAAGGAAAGTCTCCAGAAATCCAGATGTTATTAAAACTATTCAAAAGAACCATCAAAGATGATTCAGGTAAATGTTTTAATAACTGATAATGAATTTCATCTGGTCCTACTGAAGTATCATGGGCTCGACGAAGAGCATCCTGCAATTCCTCCATAGAGAAACGCCTGTTGTACACTTCAGCATTTTCAGATGAAAAATTAATGGACTGCTTTTCAGCTTTAGTTCTAACAGATGTAAAAGCATCTGCACTGAAAGCAGAAGATTAGTTATGAGAAAAGTTGTCAGCCAAGGCATTGGCAATATCACGATGAGACGTGACATCCGTATCATTGACAAACAAATGATGAACTGTATTACTGGATTCTTTACCTTTGATTTTACGGATCCTATTCCAGACAGATTTCACTGATGTTTGTGAATTCAACTTGAAGACAAAAGTTCTCCAAGATGATTTCTTACTCTGTCTAATCTCTCTGCGAGCCTTAGCCCTAGCAATACGAAATGCATCCAGGTTATCCCCAGTAGGTTCACGTTTGAACCTCTCAAGGAGCCTGTTTCGCTCTTTGAATGCATCTTTGCACGTATCATTAAACCATGGTTTATTGAAATACTTTGGCACTGCCGAAGTCTTAGGAATAGTTTCATCTGCAATATCCTTCAAGATGGAAGTGAACAAAGGCATGGGATCATCAGCATCAGTAATAGCAAATTGTTGCAGTCGAGTGCTGCACAGATGCTGAAAATGACCCAAATTTGCCCTCGCTAACTTCCACCTTTGAACACTTTCAAGCGATGGAGGTCCATCATTCTCCAAAATAATGGGAAAGTGGTCACTGCCACAAAGGTCTGAACCAACTTTCCAGGAAAATCAAGAAAAAGTGAAGGACTACAAAGGGTTAAATCTATAGAAGTGAAAGAACCACTTGCAGAATGAAATATGTATGACTTTTATCATTAAATAAAAGCAAGTCATTTTTGAGAATTAAGTCTTCCAACTGTTTACCTCTAATATTTACATCCTCACATCCCCACAAAGTGTGGTGACCATTAAAATCTCCCATAATAATAGAGGGAGTAGGGAGCTGGTTAAGGAGATCTTGAAGATCTCTAGAAATTAAAATGGTTCCGAGGAGGTAAATAAACTGAACACAGAGATATAGTTTTATGAGCCATGACCTTTACAGCCACAGCTTGTAAATTTGTAGTTAATGCTACTATACTCTGAGGAATATTTGCATTAACAAGAATGGAAACACCCCCAGATGCTCTATTTTCAGTTTCATGAAACGTATGATAGAGGTTAAATCCTCTCATGGTAATATGATAAGTGTCCTTCAAGAAAGTTTCCCGAAGACACACTGCAAGAGGATTATGTTTTTAAATTAAAAGACTTAATTCATCAAAATTAGGCCTAAGCTCTGGGCTCCCTATAAGACATATGATGCCAGCAGAGTTTACCATGAGTATGTATTCAAAATATTACACACGTTATGCATATCAGTAGATTGTACATCGAGTATGTATTCAAGATATTACACACACTACGCATATCAACAGCGTGTATAACTTCGTATTTGCTGTGCCAACATCTATATACGGTAGGTATGTTATGTTGGCATATTATATTTATACACACTACATTACCCAAATGATTATTTATGACTATGTTACCTTAAAACACAGGACATTGTGTATGATTTGATGAATGTTTTACTTGGTTTTTGTTTCTTTGTGGGTTTGGGTTTTTTTAGGTTTTTTGTTTGTTTGTTTTATGAGGGTTTGGGACAGAATGTTGCCCAGATGCATTAGGTTTCTCTCGTTATCATCGAAGAAAGAGTCTAAATACTCATTACAAAGCAGTGGGTGTAAAATACATAGATGCATCATTAAACAGATTCCTTTTCATTCTTTCCTGTTTTCAGTGTGTCCGTCTGGAAAATACAGTTACAACTGCAATATGTCTTGTGAGGAGAGGGAATGTGCTGGCAACTCGACTTGCGACAGATATAATGGAACATGTGAAAGTGGCTGCTTGAAAGGCTGGGAGTTACCAGATTGTATCACTAGTATGTGCCATGCCGTTTTTTTGTGTTTTTGTTTGTTTGTTTTTGTTTTTGTTTTTTTTAAAGCTTGTAATGAGTGAAACATGTTATAGACTTAATAGTAATAGTTAACACCAACACATAATTTACAGCAACATCATCAAATTACTTGATATGTCATAGTATACACTAATATAATTATTATTCGAGTGTTTTTAAATAGACATAACAAGCATGTAAACAACAGCACAGAATTTCATTATTTCACTTTCCACTATGGTAAAACGCCCATTACATATGACTGGATTACAGCTTCTATGTCTACAGAATGTCGATACAATACGTTTGTTTATCGGTACTGAACGACACTGATACCTTATTATTAAAACTTTGCTACAGTACTGTTGTTATGTTATTTTTAATATTATTCTTATTTTATTTGTTGTAACCAGATGTCTCATATATACTACTCAAAAGAATTTAAGGGTCAGACGATATTTTCGACATTATTTTCTGAATGTCAATTATATTAGCTAGACCATAATGTCACGCATGGTATTGTTCCATTTTGACGAAAGTGGGTCTAAGCAACCCATAAATGAATTAAAATCCACTGTCATTGACTCTGTCGACTAGTTCTAATGGCGAAAACATGCTTACATTTGCACGTAAATTAGGGCGAAAGCGAAAAGTCTGCTAAGTGCCCATAACTTGCTTTTTCACAAAGCGCTTCATTTGCACGCTTTGCATGTGTATTCCATGTTCCCAATGCTGAATTTCCGTATAATTGGAGCTTGCGTTCGCGTACGGTGCACACTCCAAATTCGACAATGGTACGACGTCAACTGACTATCGAAGATCGAGGAAGGGCTATTGCTTGGCTTCAGGATGGCAATACGCAAAGAAATGTTGCTCTGAGACTTGGTGTCAGTCAGAGTGTCGTTGGCCGACTGTGGCAACGGTACCAAGCAACGAATTCTGTTCGAAATCGTCCACGTTCGGGAAGACCCCGAAGCACTACAAATAGAGAGGACCGCTACATCACCAATATGGCTCTACGTCAACGCACAACCACTGCACGCCGATTACGTGACAATCTGCGGACTGCGACTGGAACTCGAGTGTCTGATCAAACCATACGCAATCGTCTGAGAGCCAATAATCTACGCTGCCGTCGCCAGGCTGTTCGACCACCACTCCTACCACGTCACAGAACGGCCAGACGTCACTGGTGCACACACTTCATCTGCGGTGGCAACGTGTTCAGTGGGGTCGAGTGATGTTCACTGATGAGTCCAGGTTTAGTCTCCAGTTCAACGACGGTCGGGTTCGTTTCTACAGACGTCCTGGGGAGCGCTTCGCTGACGTTAACGTTAGACAACGTCACCGGTTCGGTGGTGGCAGCGTCATGGTGTGGGGCGGCATCTCTATCCACCACAGGACCCCCCTCTATGTGGTGGATGGCAATCTGAATGGAATCCGCTATCTGAATGAGATTATCCGGCCGTTGGTTCTCCCAGGCCTTCAGCAGATTGGCGGCGGGGCAGTTCTGCAGGATGACAATGCCAGACCCCACCGCGCCAGGGTGGTAACGGACTTTCTCAGACAACAAGGTATCGCCAGGATGGATTGGCCAGCATATTCGCCTGACTTGGCCCCAACAGAGCACGCCTGGGACGAATTAGGCAGGAGAGTTCGGGATAACCATGCCCCTCCGGCCAACCTTCATGATCTGGGTCAACTTCTTATGGCAGAGTGGCAGGCCATTCCCCAAGAGTTCTTCAGACGTCTGATCAACAGCATGAGGCAACGATGTGTCGAGTGTATTCGCGCCAGGGGTGGATTCACAAACTATTATACGAATGTTCTAATGTGTATAATACATGTTTGACAACCTTCAACTTTGACAGCATGTCATGTGACTTTCTTGTATACAGTGACGTTTATTTGTGTTTTTTTGTAAATATGGAACAATAAATTAAATTTTTGGTGTAGTTTACATCATCAATCTAATACACTCTGAAACTTATTTGGTTATAAATTTTTGACCCTTAAATTCTTTTGAGTAGTATATACTTTATTATTAAAACTTTGCTACACAAAAAAATAGAGAGAGAAAAAAGAAGAAGTACATAGTCAAGTTCTAGGTGAGATACCACAATACTCGGAACATAATAATTATGATTATATTATACCATATAATTTTTTATATATATATATATATTTAATTTATTTAGTAGTTTTTCGTGTATATAATATTATTGCATAATATTATTATTAATCATTTATTAATTTATCGGGGCCCACACAGTGTATTGGAGAGTGACAGTCAATGTCAATGTGAAGGCTTATGGAATTCAGATGTCAGGGCCCAGAGGGCCCGAACATGTTTTAGGATATATGGGAGTATTTTGAATTTCATATGTTCAAATATGGCATTTCCAGGCGCTTGACACAATAGTTGAACAAACTGGGAGACACCCCGTTCCGAAGCCACTTAATTTATTTGTTACTGCATTTATTGTTGAATCGTTTTACGTAAATTTCTAACTTAAAATCATGCTTGCAATTATTGTAGTTAAAACTTGTAAAACAAAGTTTTTCAATATTCTATTTTTGTTCTTTAAATATCTGATCACATAATATATTAATAAACTTTATACTCATTCTTTTCATAATTAATAAGATACCAATATTAATGATATATGACACGATATTGAGGCACATCCGAATTTGTGTTATTGCAGGCATTGCACAAACTGCTGCACCTAATGAACATTCAGGACCAATTATCGGTGGTGTCTTCGGTACCGCTGTGGTTGTCGTTGTCGTGGCCGTCATCATCTTTGTATTTCTGAGGTAAATCCTCTTTCAGATGTCATTTCAAAATATTTCCAATCTATAGTGCCCTGGGAGTAGCTTGTATAAACGTTAAAAATTTTACACCACTAGAGCACATTCATTAATCAGTCATCGGCTATTGGATGTCAAACATTTGGTAATTTGGACATAGGTATAAAAGTTAAGTGCAGCCAGTAGATGGTGCAGAGGTGAATATGCTGGGGTTCTAGAAAATGTTCTTTATAGGACATATTTTAATACCATTCTGAAGTGCGTTTTGTCATATTTTTTAAGACTGTCACTTTACGTTTGTCAGTGATGTCCCCCATCTAGCGATTTTTATAATGACAACGATTAAGATAAAATGTGTTGGGTTGTTTTTGTTGTTGTTGTTTTTTTTTTTTAGATTTTGACCCTCTGCTTTAATATCATTAAATGTATAGGGTTTTATTTTAGTTTTTGTGTTTTGTAAACGCATTAATATTTTTATATACCTACCTTTTGTGACACCCAATAGCCGATGTGTATTTTTCTTCTGGAGGCATCGTTAAACATCCATTTATTTATTCATTCATTCATTCATTCATTCATTTAACACAAAA
>NC_054711.1:13989304-14010062 GCF_016097555.1 Gigantopelta aegis | reverse complement strand
CCACAACCGAGGGGGCCCGCCACAACAACAACAGTAAAAACATAACATTGTGTCGAAACTAACTATTGTCTTTTCGATCCTTTTTTTTTCTTCTATTAAAGACACCATTAGATCACATAATTTTTATTTATTGTAACCATATGGGTAATAAAGGGCAATATGCGTATTACTTGGCGACCTTTTCAAAACATAGCGCCTATTAGGCGTATTTTACATATAAACAGAATGGAAGGAACACGCAATGGTGATTGCGTGTGTGTGTGTGTGTGTGTTTGTGTGTGTGCATGTCTGTGTATATGCGTTTGTGTGCGTATGTGCGTGCGTATGTCTGTATGTTTCTTTGTGCGTGTGTGTATGTGCGCGCGCGCTCATATAATAGGTATGTAGTAGCGTATGCAGTGTATTCAAAGTATTACGTATTTGCAAATTAGATGCAAGTTACACACTACGTTTATTCACATTTAAGCACACGCACTACCGTCACACTTCATACTTTTCGTATGCATTTATAAGCATTTCCATAGCAACTTTACATTGAAAGTTGTTAAGCGTTCTGAAGAAAAAACCCACACAAAAACCCCTCACAAAAAAACGTCATGTATTAGTTTATTTTGAAGATTTCCAAATGACATCACTTAAGTCTGACGTAATTTCCATTCAAACAAAAACAACATTAAATAGTCCTACGTCATTTGAATATCGAGTAGTGGCTGACTCGAAATATTATAGTCTTGTAAAGTGTTTACAAAAACATTATGTATTAAGCTTGAGATTATATGATAAATACATTATTACCCTCGTGTATTTCGGAGAGAGAGATAAAGCTGGTATAGTGGCATTACACTTTAGCAATGAGCTGTGAAAACAAGACCCCCCCCCCCCCCCCCCCGAAAGAAACAAAACCCATATACGTACAAACATTATAATGTCTAACGTGGATTCTGTAAGGGTGTTGTTCTATTCCCGTCGGGGGGCTCATTGACCTATTTCTCGTTCTAACCATTGGACTATGGCTGGTATATCAAAGGTTGTGGTATGTGCTGTCCTGCATGTGGGATAGTGCTTTTAAAAGATCCCTTGCTACTAATGGAGAAACTTAGCGGGTTTCCTCTCCAACACTATAATATGTAAAAATGACCAAATGTTTAACACCAAATATCCGATTATTAATAAATGAATATGCTCTAGTGGTGTCGTTAAACAAAACAATTTAACTTTCATGTGACTTGTAGCTACTGGGTTTCCATGTCAGAGTAGGTTTTAACCGTGTTTCTGTAGGACGCTTCCCTCTATAATTATAATGCATATTAGTGTATTTCGGAATAGTGGGCCCCTTCCATAAGAAATATTAAAGTTTGTTTTGCTTAACGCCCAACCCCCGCCCTTTCAGTTCCAACGGGCCTGATCAGACAACACACTGCTCCTGATGATCACTGAACTATACCAGGTAAAGTATTTGACATAGATTTTTGAAACTTTAGTCAGTATACCCAGGCCATCACACGACGGTATATGGAGGATTTGTTTTATACAGTGAATATATTCAATGACGAGGTAACAACAGTCTATGCAACACTAGTTGTGAGCGCAATCTCGCACCAAACAAAAGAGAAAGGTCAGCACGCCTCACTGCTTAGAAAACCTGCACACCACAGAACGTTCAAGTCATTCTTAAGTTACTTATAATGGTGTTATTATTCATGACGAATCTTAATATTAATACGATTTATTTTTTAAAACTTGGTGTGAGACGAGCAAATGCGTTTTGGAGTTAAGGAGCAGAGTTATTCTTCTTGAATTAATTGACGTCAAATATAATAAACTAATTTCTCTTCCACCCACCACTCCCCCTTCGTGTACACTTAAAATTAAAACTTGTGTCCACATTTATAATTAATATTTTTGTGATTTTGGATTTGTACGCAGAATCTTATATATACTGAGGTACAAAGGAAACATTACATGTGTATTTTATGATACAGCTTTAATATGTTTCAATTTATTATTACAAAATAAAATGATGTGGCAACAAACATTGTTGAGTCAATCAGGGACGACAAGACAAGTTAGTAGCTGTCACATCAGCGCGAAGCGACGTTACCACAATTGTTTTGTTTTGTTAAAACCACAAGTTCACAAAGTCAACCTGATTAGAACCTGGCATCGACGACGCATAGACGCAACCAAGTGGTTTATCTGTTCCGTGGGGATACGCTGCCACACCTGCCGCAAAGCTTTCCTATGTTCCGCCAACGTTTCTGGTTGCTGACGTCGTCTTCTCCCTTGTTTGCATAACTGGTCCCACATATTCTCTATCGGGGAGAGATCAAGTGAGAGCGCCGGGCACGGTAACACATACACGTTATGTTGCTGGAGGAAGTCGATGTTGATGTTTGCGACGTGGACACGTGCGTTGTCCTGTTGGGATGTCCCTCCGTTGGCTGCCATAAAAGGTAAAACGTGCGGAATCAGGATTTGTTCTCGATAGCGCTGAGCATTTAGTGTTCCATTCACGAACACGAGTTCTGTGCGACCGTTTTTTGTAATCCCGCCCCACACCATAACGCTTCCACCCCCAAAACGATCGTGACGCAAGAGACAAGGGTCCGAATACCTCTAACCACTTCTGCGGCCGTCAGCATAATGTAGAGTAAACCGAGACTCGTCTATAAACAAGACCTCCTGCCAGTCACGAACCCTCCACCGCAGGTGATGTCGCAAGCACGCCAGATGCTGATGGCGGTGGCGTTGAGTCAGCATAGGTCCTCGGTAGGGTCTTCTTGAGCGTAGGCCTGCTTCAGCCAAATGATGACGTACAGTTCTAGGAGAAATCCTGCGCAGACTAGGAAACACAGATACAGTATGTGAAGGCATTTCGGACCAATTATGCAGATGTCATAACAGGATGAATCTATCATGTCTCGGTGTGGTTACCCTAGGTCTACCTGATCTTGATAGGTCAGCAGTAGCGTTGGTCATCATATATCGCTGCCATAGCCTGGAAATGGTTGTTCTATCCACTCAATATCGCCGGCAACGTCTTCATGCGTTGCACTAGCCTGCAACATAACAATTGATCATTCCCTGGTACTGTTGTCAAGACGCGGCATCGTTGTATGGTTTCTTCGAAAAGGAATTTGATGTTTTTTGGTTTGAAGGTATCCTAGCAAACATTTCTATCAAAATGACGATCAAAATCAGTTGAACGTGCACGATAAATGTCAAGAAACCCACGTGTGCATCTTTCCTAGTTAGTGCTACCTCTATTGTTTGTGAATCGAGATTGTTATGTCTATTGCATGCAGATAAGTCATACACATTGGAAAAAGTAATACATTTTTTTTTTAAATTGAAAATGATAAAACTATTTCAATAATATACTTGTGTAAGGTTTCTTTTTTCCCCTGAATAATGTATGTTAACATCATTTTAATAGTCTGTTTCTTGTGTATAACTTAATATTGTTGCATCTTTCTGCTGTGGAGTTTTATTTTCTTTCAGGAAACTGGTATTTGGATTGACTATTGAATAGCGCATGAAGTGGTCATATTGTGATAATGGTGACTAATATTGGCTGCGAGACATTAAGCACTGTTGCCATCAAGGGTAACCTGTTTCCTTATGAAATGTGACCTTCAAGTGTAACCTTCTCTTATAGTGTGTGACTTCGTAGTGACTATTACAATGCAACATGTAGCGGTTCTGGCAGGATATGGTTGGCACGCATACAAATGCAGCTATGGTTTTAATATAATGTAAATTATTAAAGTTATTAATGTTTCATATGGCTCTGATAGAGGGCCAAAAACTTGCCTTAGTATACTCTTGGACGTTGTTTGGTTGGAATGCATTGGTAGTTCTCACATGCTCTGGCGAATGCGTCCTATGGCTCTGGTATTGGTCCGAACCTTATCTTGGATTACCCGTGGGACTTTTTTGGGTGGAATGCAGGAGAGAGTGAGTTATACGGCCTTTTATGTACTTGTGTTTGGTATATTCTGCTATGTTTTGCACTAGGAAGTCGTTTAGGTGCTGCTGTTTCCATTACCGGTAGATAGATACGCAGCGATACATACCCACTTATGTATGCACATGTTGGATAGAGCTGCCCTACTATGGCTCACAACTAGGGGGTAGTTACCCATCGGATTAGGCATATAACATGTATGCGTGTACACCATATTCCTTATTTGTATTAAAAGAACTGCGGCCATTATTATCCAAGCACTGTCTTGTTATTCATTGAATATATTTGGTTTGTGGAAAAATATCTTAGAATAATAATAATAATAATAATAATAATAATCATAATAATCATCATCATCATCATCATCATCATCATAATAATACATTCACAATGCATAAAGATCTGTGTTTAAGAAAAACAGGCTTTGATTCGGTAACAGATGGCGGCATTCCCAGAAGTGTTATCTATTTAGTGTTATTTAAGTCTTATATTGGCCACGAAATATATTACGTGTATCAGGTCACTCCCGTAATATTATTAGTTACGCGGTTTTTGCCAGGGCGTACAATCCCGTACACCCTGGCAAAAACCGCGTAATGAATTTATTACCTTTTAGATCTTTTTCAAACATTTTGAACAAATCACACAAAGATTTTTAAGGTTTATAATATTTTTTATAAGATAAAATTTCAAATAAAACACAAAAATATTGTTTTTTTTAAAGGAATGCAGCTTTATATGAATTTTAGAAATATACTAACATTTTTTTAAAACTATGTATACACTAAGATATGCCATTTACCAGATAATAATATAGGAAATACAGAATTTGAAGGGGCGTACAATCCCGTACGCCCTGGCAAAAACCGCGTAACGAATTTAGTACGTTTTAGATCTTTTTCAAACATTTTGAACAAATCACACAAAGATTTTTAAGGTTTAAAATATTTTTTATAAGATAAAATTTCAAATAAAACACAAAAATATTATTTTTTAAAGGAATGCAGCTTTATTTGAATTTTAGAAATATACTAAAAAAAAAATTAAAACTATTTATACACTAAGATGTGCCATTTACCAGATAATACTAAACGAAACTACTTTTTATCAGTTGGCGATATCAAAGCGATCTATTCTTTCGATGAAGATGGAAATAAAATTAACAATATCCTATTCAGCGTATATAGAAAAACATTTTTTAAATGAGTTAGACACTAGCCTACGTGAAAATATTAAAGTACTAAAAGCTAATGAAAACACAAACTTTAAAATATTAGAAGAAAACAAAGAGCAAGAATTATTAGATTTGAGAAGAGAAAAACTCAAAGAGCATTTCATTCGAGCCATGGTAAACTGGATCAAGGCTAGTGAAAAGTCAACCAAATATTTCTGAAACATGGAGTCTAGGCATTACTATAGCAAATTAATAACAAGGATATAATTAAATAACAGTACAGTAAGAACAGGCCAAAAATATACTCTAACAGAAAGAAAACGTTTTTACCAAAACTTATATTCTGCACTAAGTAAACAACCAAATACTTGCATAGTGGAGGGATTATCCAATTACAATTTTAATAAGTTAACAAATGAAGAAGCACAATATTTAGACGTTTTAAACGTAATTAAATGTACGAATAACGACAAAATTCCTGGCTCAGACGGATTCAACTTTGTTTGGACAGATTTAGGTCATTTTATATTCAGGTCAATAAAGTATAGCTATATACTGAAGAAATGTCCCCAGTGCAAAAACTAGGCACAATCACTTGCATTTAGAAGCAAAATTAGCCCAGGCAATTTCCTATAAATTGGTGACCCAATGTCATGGTCTTTTATCGAAAGAGCTTTAATAATATTTAATTTTCAAAACTCATTAAAGGGACCTGCCATAGTTTTTAAACACTAAGGCATATTTTTTTAAACTATTATAGCCTTTTTTGATAACTGAAATCATACTTTACTTCATCCATTTTGGTTATGCTAGTGTTTTAAATATCACAAAATGCATTTCTCATATTTTTAAAAACGCACGTGCGTCTGATAAATTAGAGTTATGGAGTCCAGTTTTAGTCTATGTTTAGAGGGTGTTTGACCATTTCAAAGTCACAGACTCATGTTTCACTCAAGTGTAACTGTATTCACATGTGTTACAAGTTTGTATATTAACTGAAGTTAGTGTTATTTTTCACGGGTTGAAACTAGGGTATGCCCCTTTAAGAGATGGATTAAAACCTTTTAAAAATTCGATGTCTATCGGTTTGCAAAATGGTTACTTATGAAAAACATTTAAGATAGAAACAGGGTGTATTCAAGGGTACCCCCTTTCGCTATACACGTATATATTTATAATTTGTGCTGATATTATCTCAATTTTAGTTTAACATAACACAAATGTTAAAGGTATTACTATTGATTGCGAAGAATGTCAATATGCCGATGATACAAGTTTTACTCTTAAAGGATCTCCCGAGTCGTAAAGTGCTATGATATTACTTGATTACTATTCGTAAATCTCCGGTCTAAAAATATAAATTACACTAAATCAAAAACCATTTGGATAACTATCAAAAAACAATTAAAGACATCTACCTTTATAGACGTTGGAATTAGAATGGGGTGCAAACCAATTCATGTAACTACGTAGGTATTGATTTTACAATAAATTTAAAAGAAGTAGTAACATATAATTTTGATTCGAGGATAAAACAGGTTCCAGATTTGATGACACTTGTGTCACGAAGGAAGCTGACCGTCTTAGGAAGAGTTACAATTATAAGAAAAAAACAAAAAAACAAAACAAACATTAACAATACCTCAAGTTACACATTTATTAAGTGCTTTACCAAAACCAATAAAAAACAACTATTAAAATTTAAACAAAATATTATTCCAATCTATTTGGCAACATAAACCCGAACAAATTAATTGAAAATTATTAACTCAAGATTATACATAAAAAAATACTTTCTTTTTCTCAATCCCTCCCATGATCATAGCAAGTGAATGTCAACGAATTCATGGGTATTATTTGTTTGTTTATAAATCACATTTCATAGAAATGTTATAGTCAGACCAAAGCCGATAGCCCAGGTTTAAGCGTCTTTTGACCTCTGGTGACCTAATTAATCAACCAACCGTTCAGAAATGCAGATCAACGATTACCTCATTTTAGCACATTCACTTTTTGTGATAATATATAATCTCACCATTATAACGTTCAGAGTTATGTGGCATACTTCCCCTACCCTTAAATATAGGAAATTTCGACAAACTGTCTTATCATAAAAAATCATACCATTATATATGTTACGTTGGAACCAGTTAGCTAAACGAGTTGTTTGCCTTTTCCATATACACCGAAGTATACACAAATAGTTTAACACATTTGATAAACAACATTTTACAGAAATGAGAGAGAAGTTTGACAAACAAAATGCTCAGATTGTAAGCGCCTGTCCAAAATGGTGACCTTTTGACCACTGCTGACCCAATTAAAATACTTACATTTTATGAGCTTGTAGAGAAAATTAGCATTAATATAAGGAGTTATTTGTTATTCGTTTTTGTATATTGACTGATATAGAGACATTTTAGTTATCACTATACCTAATTCATTCATGGCGCAGATTTCAACACTGTTATTAAAAACATAAAATGTTCTTTCAATTGGAATATATTTGGGTTTGTTTGAATATACGACGACATCCAAATCTGAATCCACACTACTATAACATATTCTTAGTGATTTCACTTATTTAACTTAAAAAACAAACAAACACAAAAACACTTCTTACCTAACACTGAATGTGTTTGAAGACAAATCCATGATGCGACGAGAAGCAGACATGACCAACACGTCGACATTTTGTGACATCTCTCAAACCAGGAAGTTAAAAATGTCGTTTTTGAGGAACGGAACTGTTTCCTTTTTGTGTACGAATGAGTAAACTATGTGTCGCGAAAACAGGATGTTTATATATATATATATATATATATATATATATATATATATATATAGATATATATAGATATATACATTTTCAGTGCAATCAAAGTGTGTGATATATATATATGCATACAGAGAAAGAGAGAGAGAGAGAGAGAGAGAGAGAGAGAGAGAGAGAGAGAGAGAGAGAGAGAGAGAGAGAGAGAGAGAGAGAGAGAGGGGGGGGGGGGGGGGGGCTTTGCTGACTAGATTTTTTGTACCGAACATATACCACGTCGTTGTATCGTGGTTGAGTCGTCTCAGTGGCGGAACGTAGCCAAATGGTAAAGCGCTCACTGGTACACCAAAGGCTCTGATATGTGCTATATGTGTTCAGTGCAATCACAGTGTGTGATATATATACATACACACAGAGAGAGAGAGAGAGAGAGAGAGAGAGAGAGAGAGAGAGAGAGAGAGAGAGAGAGAGAGAGAGAGAGAGAGAGAGAGAGGGTGGTGGGGGGGGGGGGCAGGGGATGGAGAGAGGATGGGGCGGTTTGCTGACTAGATTTCTGTACCGAACATATACCACGTCGTTGTATCGTGGTTGAGTCGTCTCAGTGGCAGAACGTAGCCAACTGGTAAAGCGCTCACTGGTACACCAAAGGCTGTGATATGTGCTATCCTGTGTGTGGATGGTGTTGATAAAAGATATCGTGCTACTAATGGAAAAACGTAGCGGGTTTCCTCTCCAAGAATATGATACATGCATGTAAAAATGACCAAATGTTTGATATCGAATAGCCGATGATTAGTAAATGAATGTGCTCTAGTGGTGTAGTTAAATAAAACAAATTTCATCGTGCTTGTAGCTACTGGGTTCCCATCTCAGAGTAACTGTGTTTCTGTAAGATGTTTCACTCTATAATTATAATGTGAGTTTTGGAATAGTGTGCCCGTCTTATAATGCACACTGCTCCTTGAACTAATCCTTGAACTATATTAGGTAATGCATTTCATATAAATCGTATTCATGACATAAACAGGTTTTTGTTGTGTGTTTTTTTCGTGGTTTTTTTTTTAAACGCCACAAACATTTAACACAGAGGCAAGGGCATTGTTTTGTATTTTGGACATTAAAAACATGGATGATGATGAGACGAATGGTGAAGCCGCAATATTTCCATTTCGGTATGGGACTACTTGACAGGTCCGCGCTACACGCTTGCTGTCAGTTGAGCTATCTCCGTATCACCCGAGCCTGGGGTACACGGAACCTGTAATGCATGCCGGGTAATAATCCCCCATGTGGGGTCATACACTCGAGAGACACACCCATAATCGCACCCGTGAAATGGATGAAACTCGGTGTATGTTGCCTTACGCTTACCCATTGAGCCTAGCGGTGCACTCAATCTGGGTTGAACCCCCCCCCCCCCCCCCCCCCCCCCCCCCCCCCCCCCCCCCCCCCCATTGCCTCAGGTGGGATAGAGAACCCAGTACCTACCAGCCAAACGTCCCATGACATAACCACTACATCACCGAGGCCGGTTTGAACACGTTTTCATGATAACTTTAACATTAACAATGATTTGGCCATACTGAATATTAGAACCGAGGTCTAACTCAGTTTTTTATTACTTATATTCGTGCTTTTATCCAATTAAATAGGACATGTTTTGTATTTAACGACACATTCAACACATTTTATTTACGGTTATATGTCGTCGGACATATGGGTAAGGGCCACACATATATTGAAAGAGGAACTCCGCTGTCGCCACTTCATGGGCTACTCTTTTCGATTAGCAGCAAGGGATATTTTATTCGCACCATCCCACTGACCACGGTTCAAACCACGGTCTTCGTCTCACCAATTGTGAAACACTGGGCCCCCGACGGGAATCGATCCTAAATGGATCGCGCATCAAGCGAGCGCTCTACCAATGAGCTAACTCCTGCTCCTTGATCTAATTAAGGTCCGGAATACAAACCCAGAACCTACCAGCCTTAAGTCTGATGGCTTAGCTGCCACACCACCGAGGCCGGTGACAGAGCACACGCTATTAGTATTATGTGCCGTAGTTTAGACACCCTCTCCCCCATTAAAATGAACAGGCTTGTTTGGATGTTTCCCTATATTCCAGGATTGTGGACCCATTAGGCTAGATCTCGTTCCAACCAGTGTTCCATACTTAGTGTAACAAACGTTGCGGTGTTTATCTATCATGTATGTGAGTGGTGTTTATACACCTTGAATCATTAAACTCGCTCTGGGTGGCAGCCTGTATCTATCAGCCATAAGTCTTATTGCTTAGCTTCCACACCACCGAGACCGGGGACAGAGCACACGCTTCAAGTATTATGTGTCGTAGTTTAGACACCCGACCCCACCCCCAATGAAATGTACAGACGTATTTGGATATTTCGCTAGATCCGTTACGCTATATCTCTTGCTATAGAACAGTGCAGGATTGATAACCTTCGGTGGACCCATTACACTAATTCTCGTTCCAACCAGTGCTCCATAACTAGTGTAAGAAACGCTGTGATGTGTACTATTATATCTGTGGGTGGTGCTGCTAAAACAAATATGATGTATTGTATGTCACTAAGTAAACTTCCACTTCCGTTTCATTGTAAATTAAATTCTTCTATTGTATACACACAAAATAAATTTATGTAACACATTATTGTCGTTTACTGTTGCTGTTTACCCATACTTGCAAGGATGGTTCTGGACCAAGTGACAAAAAGAAGTCTAAAGGCGACGACCACACGACACCCAATACGAGAATAGCCAAACATTATGACTTGATCTGTTGCGATGGAAGCGGCTATATGCTCGTATCGTGTGGCGTCGCCTTAAGCGAGTGGTAGGTGTACATGATTCACGTTTGATTCAAGTAACTAGACAGGATACAAACAGCATCCGTTTTCCAGTAAATTTGTTTAAATCGTTGAGTGTGATCTAATTCTATTGTCATAAACATACGAGCAGTGTGTGTGTGTGTGTGGTATATATATATATATATAATATATATTATATATATATATATATATATATATAAATATATGTACATATGTGTGTGTGTGTGTGTGTGTGTGTGTGTGTGTGTGTGTGTGTGTGTGTGTGAAGACACTGGCAGTGGCCTAATTATAATCCTACTATGGAAAACAAATCATGCATTCCACTTTAACAGTGCATTTAAAACTATTTGTTTCCATTTTGTATTTAAACCCTAAAACCATAGAAGCATGCATATAAATCCTAAAGTTGACTTAAACACGTAAATGAAAGAGTCAACTTCGTTCGGTTCAATGTTTAAATGCAAAAGCATACACTTGTTGTTATTATAACCCACGATACTTGCCATTAAAATTGTAAAGAATTATTTGAATTTCCATTGAATCCAGCAGTTTCATTCATAGCTGTGGTGTTAGTATATTCAGCGCATGCACGTACTTGTATAGAAGTGTGATGTTTTGAAATTAGAATGATGGAAGCTTGTTTTGTTTAACAACACCACTAGATCACATTGATGTATTAATCATCGGCTATTGGATGTCAAACATTTAGTAATTTTGACATTTAGTCTTAGAGAGCAAACACGCTACATTTTCCATTAGTAGGAAATGATCTTCCCACATACGTGATAACACATACCACGGCCTTTGATATACCAGTTGCGGTGCAATAACTGAAACGAGAAATAGCTTAATGGGTCCACCGATCATAGACCGACCGCGCATCAGTTGAACGTTTTAGCACTGGGGTACGTGCTAGATGAATAACATGGAATATTTTCTGCATTCTACAATTCCAATTCATCATGACAAAAAGCAAATCCCCACCCCATCTACGTCATTCTTGTAACATTTTACCATAGTTTGAGTCCCATAACCATGATATTTTCAAAACGGGTTGATTTTCTGGACCATGGGTTATAGTTTTCTTTTGTGTTTTTTGTTGTTTTCTTTTTCTTCATATAAACTAAATATAATATAACATGTCGATAATATAACATGTCGGGTAGGCGTTAAAGCCTTTTTGTTTCATGTAGGCTTAACAGAATTGTCAGAAAAGGTTTCTCTTGATAGTTCGGCTCTTTGATACGTAAATGAAAAAAGAAAGAAAAAAAGTTTACTAAAGTGTGATCTAGGGAAGTACCTCAAATTAGATCAAATTAAAGATGGTCACCTCAACATTAACGTAAAAAAGAACAAATAACAGAAGACATATGGAACCAATAAAGATAAATACATATATGATGAGTCCATTCACATTAGCTTAAAAAATACATAGAATAAAACATATATTTCATGTTCAGGGTCATCTAAAATTGTAAATATTTCACGAAACGTACAATATTATCATATGTATCATAACGAAGACCACTGACATGTCGTTAAATGGCTGTAACAACTCTTTATTCAAACCCCTGGCTAACGTAAATAGTTATGCCAATTTGTAAGATGACTAACATCAATATATTACATATATGCACTCTTATCAATGGATATTACCTTAAACAATATATCATATTTAACACAACATTCTCTCTTTCTCAGAAGATGATTTGCTCACGGATTAGTGCATTGTGTCAGTACAATCGTGTGCTTGTCCATTCCTCGAGGTTATTCCACTACACTGATGACATATCAAATTACATTGGAGCCCATTTTTGTCGACATGAACACGTGTGTTTTTTGCCACGTGCAGTTGCATTTGATGATTTTGAGTAGAGATGCTGGTGCAAGCATTTTGTGACTTCAGGATACACTCATGTTGCATATTACAGAGCACCCAACCCCAATGTGGCGGGTTTCGTCTGATGACTACGAGTCATCATAGGAAACCAGCTACCAGAGGAAACCAGCTTGAACCGTAACTGGATATAATCACAACAATAAATTAAAAAAGAAAGAAAACAAAAACAAAACATTTGAAAATTTCATTAACGTTTTTAAATATTGCAGTAAATGTAACATAATATATTATTGTGAATATTATAAATCGTAGTAGTATTATGGCAATATGTATTACTAACTTAATCTTATAGCAATTACATTCGTATTCACACACACACACACACACACACACACACACACACACACACACACACACACACACACACACACACACACACACATACACACACTTATTTAAGTAGCATTATCTTCATCTGATATAACATTTCATTATTTCGCAATTCGTATTTATCTAAGTCTATGTAATGTCCATCTTCACTAAAAAGAAAATAGCCGTTTAATACAGTCATATTAAACGGCTATTTTTAAATGAAGATTGTACCTAAAATAATAAAATGTTTAACTTTTTTCCTTTTTTGTGATTTTCATATGTAGTATCGTCCATTGCCCTGTGTTGGTGGTTGCGTCGTTTGTGCCCAACAGTATGTACATTGGAAGATTTCTGATATCGTTGACTTTCGCATGGGGAGAGTAAACAAATGTCAGTCACATTGACAAAAATGTTCGTAAAAATAAGGATAAACCGAGCAAAGAAAGCAAGATTGAACTTGTAAACACGGCATATTTCTTAATACCATCTTTGTCTATAGTTTTCAAGAAGTTTGTTTTGTTTAACGACACCACTAGAGCATATTGATTCATTAATCATCAGACACTGGATGTCAAACATTTGGTCATTTTGACATATAGTCTCAGAAAGGAAACCCGCTACATTTTGTTTTCCATTAGTAGCAATAATTCTTTAATATGCACCAACCCACAGACAGGATAGCACATACCACAACCTTTGATATACCAGTCGTGGCGCGCACTGGCTTGGAGGAGAAATAGTCCAATGGGCCCACCGACGGGGATCGATCCCTAATCGACCGCGCATCAAACGAGCGCTTTATCTCTCGGCTACGTCCCGCCTCATAATTTTCAAAGACTGTCATTTTAAAAACTATTTGTGTCTGTTCTCAACTAGACTGTTATCTGATTATTGAAGTCACATGGTTGTCGCAGCCTCTGCTGGGAAAACTTTCTTTACAGATACTTGCATAGACTATATGACCCGTATATGTTCTAATATGCATATATTTATGGATGTCTGTTTATATGTTTATTAAAACTCAGAATGCAGCTTATATTTTTTTAACGAAACGATTTTACTCTTATAAACATTCATTTGTTCAACTTCTAACACGATTGCAAGCCAATAAAATTGTTAAATTCGTTTTCCAAACATTTTGTCTCTTAGCATTTGTTCTCGAAGACGCCATTTTTAATTTGCCTTATATATTTAAAATCATTGTTTACAAATTATTATAAGTACATGTTTTGTTAAACAACATACATATTTTGATACAACACCGAAAAGGTTTCTCTTGGACAGGTACTGACAAAGATAGCGGCTGCAGTGACATGTGGACAAGCACTCTTGGTGTCTTAACGACTAAATACAAGCAGTAAATTATCGTTTCATTACGTAAACTGTTATGGTAATGTTGGTGGTATCACTGACGATATAACCCAAGATCAAATGTCAAAAAAGAAGAAGAAACAACACGAAAATGTTGATAATAAAAAATCAATGGAAATTGTGAGAAACGAGTTCGTGTGTAATGAACCGTGTTGAGGTAAACACGAACTTTCAAGGACATCTAATCCATCTCTACCCAGTCTGATGTCTAGCAGTCTCCGTGCTATTAATGACCACAATTACAACCCAAATATGCACCAATATACTAGTGCAATTTTAGCTACGCCTGCAACCCCCCCCCCCCCCCCCCCCGACACACACACACACACGAACACACACACACCACATGCTTAGGCAACTTGTATTCAGTATACCCAAGTATTTGGAATCCGCCACTGATGCATTCTACCCACCATACTTCAGCATCCAGTGCAGGGGACCAGCCAATGATTTCTCTACGTAACAATCCCACACGCCCAGTATAGATACATGGTGGCAAAACTAAACGCAATTCAGGCATCCGTGCAACAACTGTCAAAACTTGATGTTACCAGTGACTCTTTAAACCTGCTAACTAACACACTGAACTGTACTTGGTAAGATAGAACAAACTGTTGCCTCTATTTGTGACAGATATGATAACAGTATCCGACAACAAGCGATACGGGTAGGCAATGTGTAAACATCTTTACAAAGCCAAACTGGTGAAATAAACGAAGTAAAAAAAATCCTTTGCCACCTGATCCGGTCAAGCTGGTTACTTATATAGTGAAATGGAGGTGTTGAAAAAAAACACCCTTTATTTAGTGGATTGCCAGAACAGCAAGACGAGAACTGTGATACATTACTAAAAACAGTCATAAAAAAAAAAAAAAAAAAAAAAACCCACCTCGACATTGAGGAAGATATTATATTCCAAAATACGCACCGCATAGGGCCCCCAGGCAGAACAGGGACACGACCGAGGACGATTGTTGCACGCTTGGAAGATGGAAGATAGTACGCTCGGCTGCTCCGGTGAAACTTAGAGACACGGCGTTTGGTGTTAATGAACAAAGAATGAATGAATGTTTAACGACAATCCAGCACGAAAAACACATCGGCTATTGAGTGTTAAACTATGGTAATGGGTGTTAATGAACAGTTTCCACGGAAGGTTGCGGAACGAAAACGCGAACTTTACCCGCTCGTGCGTCAAGCTAAGACTAGAGGAGAACATGTCAGACTTGTCAAAGATAAACTCTTTATTAATGGAATGCGTGTCTGTCCGAATACCAATACAAATCCTCCACGAACCGCACCTCCGTCCCGCCGCCCACCCCCACCTTACCATGGTAACGGTCAATATGCGCCACACTCGGACCCATTGCCACCACAACCACTGTATTACCCACAACATGTAGTCAATCATGCTCCACAGAGATCCACTGCTCCTGCCCTACCCCAACAGAACAACTATCAGTTTGACTAGTGGTATCAAACATTTTTCCAGCCATTTAATTATAATTCAGCTAATTGTTACCGTTCCCAAAACGACTTCAACACGTATCAGCTTGGGCATACCAACTGTGTTCAGTGGTCAACTTGTGTAGTCGCCACAGAAAATATAATGGCTGGAACAAACATCTTCCATGATATGAGTATACCGTGTGAGGATATTCATGGCAATAGTATAAATAACCTTATGACAAATGACGTTATAAATGGAAATGATGTGTCGTACCGCCATATTACCGATTATTGTGTTGGTAATGATGGTACTATCAATGATTATAGTAAAACTGTACATACTATTAATATGCAACGTGCTGCTTCTCTCACTGACAGCTCATTATATAATTCCTTGGCAGAAGATGTTGCAAATCATAATGATTTGTCACAGCACTATGTTTATAATAAGGCTTTTGAAACTTTATGTTATGATCACAACAGTGATGCTGCACATAACACAACGGACACATAAAATATAAACGGCACTAATGCAACCCCGAATAATGACAAAATATACAGCATCAATGACGAGACCAATGCTAAACAAGCATATCTAAGGATTGCAACATTAAATGTTTGTGGTCTTGGACAAAAATTTAATTTCCCAGAAATGTTTGATTTTATTAATAATTATGACATTGTATGTTTCCTAGAGGCGAAACTAGACTGCTATGACAGTATTGCTATCCCAGGCTATGTTATGCGTTGTAATAACTGTCAGACCAAAACCAAACGTAGATCTGGAGGTATTGATGTACTTATTAAGGAAGCAATAAGCAAATATGTAACCGTTTTAGACAATAAATTGGAATATTTATCTTAGTGTAAGATAGACAGAAAGTATTTAAAATTGCAGGATGATTTACATATTGGTGCGGTCTATATTCCACCAGACAACTCAAAATAGTATAATGCTGACACTTTTTATACTGTAAAACAAGAAATCCAAAACCATGTAAATAAGACGGACTATATTCTTTTACTTGGTGATATGAATGCCAGGACTAGTACTTTACCTGATTTTATTGCTGATAGTAACATTGCTGATTTGCTCGATCTAGATAAACGAGTGAATGGATATCTGAATAGTGCAACATGTCTAGCTAACTTGAATATTCCTTTGAATAGAAATAGCCAAGATGTCAAAACTAATAATATAGCTTTTCAACTGCTAGACATGTGTAAATCTACTAACTTGTTTATTGTAAATGTTCGCCTTGGCAACGACAAATATACAGGAACATTTACATGTAAAGACGCATCTGTAGTTGACTATAATAATTGCTTCTTTGTCGCTTCTAAAGCATATACACGATTACAAGATTAACGATTTCAGCGCTATAATTTCTGCTATCCATTGCCCAATTTATCTCGAACTGGCATGCTTAGCTGATACTAACCTGAAAGTGCATTAAATTACTAACACATGTAAAAGGAAACAAAAAAAGAGAAAACTTTATATCAATTCAGCAAATACATACGGTAATAACATTGACGACGAAGACATAGAATTGTTTTTATCTCATATCGAAAATGAATCTATAAATAGTGATGTAAATAATAGAGAAACAATAAACAGATTAATAAACAATTTGGCGAATATTATGAAAACAAGTATAAAAAAAACCTGTTGGCATTTCTGCTCATTCTAATACAGTAAGAAGCCAACAACAACATTCATCTAAAGTTTGGTTTGGTAAGGAATGCAGAATAACACGATACCATGTTTCGAAAGCACGACCTAAATTTAACCATTCAAACTATAATATTGATCGCTTATCTATGGTAAATTTCGGCAAGTGCACAACTGTGCAGTATTATACAGAATCATGATATGTCAAACTGTTAATCATGGGCATAGATTTAATTGGTTAATTAATAAAACGATACCCTAAACATGTTAGGCTTGGACAATTATAGCTTAAATCAAAATATTACAAGTAAGAAAGCAATCACTAATACTGTAAGTCAAAGACTACAAGATCAGTATAGACAGGCTTTGACTCATAATTTAAATTCATATCCGAAATGTTCCACACACGCACATACATACATACAGATCCCCTGGTAAGGTTAGGTCCAGTGTCATCAACATATTTTAGCACAAATAATTTATTACCTCAGTATAGGACCATAGTTCTTTTCCATGGAGGTGGGAAAGACACCATGAAATAAATTCAAGCCTGTGAGAAGTGATAACAATACAAGATTATTAAATTTGCAACAAAACGAAATTACATTTTAGGGTACCCTGAAACACTGGTGACAAATGAATTGTTGTATTGGGGGTGCACAATGGCCGTATGTAGCCCATGGACTATGGGATTTAGTTTACAGCAATATAAATTGCTTTCATTTGTCGTTTTTCATATTATCGTCATGGTATATGCACAATTATATATAACACTCAGTTAGCTATTTCTGAACACCATATAGTTCTTTTAAACATCCATCCACTACAGTCACTACTGACCACTTCTTTAACTGATCACAGGTCAGTTCGGATATCAGCCAATTCACATGTTGACATATACGCCTGTGGATTCGAGTTGAGAGAACGGAAGATCACAGAACAGTTTGAAGTCATTCTGAAAAAAAGTACAGGAAGATATAAAAAATAGAATGAATGACAGTGAAATGTTAAGTTGTTAACTATTAGAATTAGTTGTTTGAGGAATAACCGGTTATTAATTTAAAGTAGTCATACAACTACAAATCTTACTTGATCTCAATATCTCAAAACAGTGACCAGTTATTGGTAGTAAGTAAAGGCACTAATCAATTATTTGTTTCATTTATTAATTAGTGATATATTTCTAAATATGTCACATCAGTCACAATAAGCATACGGGACGGGGTCGGGGGGTGCATGGGGGAAGGGAGAGCGGCAGTTCAGTTCTGCTAAAATAATAGAGAAATTCGAGGAAAATGAGCTGGCCTAAACACCTTTACCATGCATTTCCACCATTCTATCTACAATATTAATTGTAATCCATGTAAAAATGCGTGGCAATTCGTTCATAACCCTATACAGCTTTTTAACAGTAATAGTAATATGCATAAACGTTGTAATCCAGATTCTGACACGTTTGTGTAATTCGGGCAAAAACCAGCCTGCCCCCTACAACAATGGGAGCCCATACACTTCTGACAGTAGCCAGCTATTCCGAATAACTTGAAGAATTAACTAGTAATTAATTTGAAGTAGCCATGCATTCCTAAATATCTCAAAACAATAACCAATTTGTTGTTAATATCTATCAAACAGTAACCGGTTATAGCCAATGGTTTAAAGCACGAACAACGTATTAATTTAAAGTTGTTAATATTGCACAACTATAGCTGAAATACTTGACAATAACCTGAACCAGTAGGCTGTTATTAATTAAAGTAATTATATATTTCTAAATATTTCAAAACTGTAACCAATTATTGACAATAACTTGAAGCAATAGTCAGCTATTAATTAAAGTAGTTATATATTTCTAAATGTTTCAAAACTGTAATCAGTTATTGTCAGTAACGTGAAGCAATAGCCAAATGTTCTAGTTAAACATAAGTAGTTATTCTCAACCTAAAGCAGAAACTAGTTAATGTCAATTTAAGACAATAACCGGTTATCTTGAATAATTTAAATATAAACACCACTTATTCGCAATGGTTTAAACCTGGAACCATTTGTTCATTACGTACCACTGGTAATTGGACACTTGGCAGCACTGACTGGAGTCTTCTGACGTTGTTAAATATCTCAACTCGCTTGTCAAGGGAAACTGAAGACATGATGTTATTCATGATACACAAAGACACGGCTTCCTTTCTGTCAGATTCACTGAAAGAAAACAACCCATGTAAATGGAGCAGTTTCTCGCATTCGGCCAAAAAATAAAGCCAACAAAACCTATAGAAACGTTGAGTCAAAATTAGCTAGCCTGGAACCTTTTCACCATGTATTTCCTTCATTCCACCATCCGTATTAATTGTAATCCCTGAAAATTTGTAGTGATTCGTGCGCAAATGTGTATAGCTGTTTGCCAGTAATGCTTATATGAATAAAGGTTATTTTCTGATTCGGGCATACTCGTTTAATTCGTGCAAAAGTCAGCCATCTCCCTACAACAATGAAAGCTTGTACGGCCGAGGCCGAGCAGGGCAGGGAATCAACCCTATTGGAGCAAATTGGGTGTTTGGGAAAATCAAATGTCCCTTCTATCCAATGCTGGAGCAACACGTTTTGACATTCGGCCATAAACGATGGAGATGTCGGGGCAAAATTAGCTGGCCTGGAAACTGTTTACTATATATTTCAACCGCAATACTCACAATATTAGTTGTAAGCCATGTATTTGGAACCCATTGCACAAGACCTGCATGGAATCTAAAGTAGTAAGCGTAGTTTGTAGAGGGGTTGAGACATGCTACCTCTAAAAATGTATTGAACATAATTAAAATGTGCTTGAGCGGGAGTTGGTAGTGGTGGTGGGTTTGACGTCCAAATCCTTCATGCACACGCTCTATTAAGCTGTTTGGAAGTAATGCAAATACGAATGTTTATTTTAAGCAAAACATCATCCTGACCTCATACAAAAATGGGAGCTCGTACTTTAATGAATAAGTTTTTTTAACAAGAATACTGGTGAGGTTCACGTGAAGCATATATATATATATGTATGTGTGTTTTCCTACTAGACGCTGTCCTGTACACGGTAGCCCAGAGGTAAATCGTTCGCCTGATGTGCATTCTTAGAACTTAGATACTAAACTGCAAGACAAAATATTTACTCGACCAGGGCACGTTATTATTAGTATCCCTAAAGGCCAGCAAGCAATAGCTTGGGTAAATGCGTCCATTTCAAGAACATCTTCAGAAGAACGACGCGGTACTACTAAACACATATTACATCATTGACGATTTCAG
>NC_054711.1:13972103-13989104 GCF_016097555.1 Gigantopelta aegis | reverse complement strand
AGTATATTATATTACCGAAATGTTTTCTACGTATCACAATATTATGTAAATTGTACTGGTAATATGCATATAATACAATATAGGTACTAAACAGTTAAGTATTCAACATATTATACACATTATGATACTTACAGTAGACTCGTACTAACAGAATATGAATTGCACCAAACATAATTTCGTTAAAAGAAAACATTTGGAGTTTTTGGTTTGAACTTTAACATCGTATTTACGCATTGTCTAAATGCAGTTTTAATATAAACACTAAATAATTAGCAAAAATGTCATTGAATGATTTGTATATCAAATAATACATTATACATTTATATACAGTAGATATATTATGTCCAAAAAAGGTATATTATATTCATATAGAACATAATGTAAAACAATTAAAAATACTTTGTGTTATTTTAAAACACAGGATATTGTGTATGCAGCAATGTCTTTGGTTGTATTTTTTAAATCAAAAACTGTGTAAAAACATTCATTACAAGACCATAACTCTAAATTACATAAATATGTCGTTAATCAAATCCCTTTCCATTCTTTCGTGATTTCAGTGTGTCTATCTGGAAGATACGGTTACAACTGTACCATGTCCTGTGAGAAGAGAGAATGTTCTGGAAACTCGACGTGTGACACATTTAATGGAACATGTGTCAGCGGCTGCTTGAACGGCTGGGAGTTACCAGATTGTATCACTAGTATGTGTCATGCAATGTTTATTACATTATATAATTATAGGACGACTGTTTTATATCACTAATAATTAACAATTGTCGCTCGCTAAAACTTGTGATAATACTAACTGGTAAGTCGTTTATTATCCTCTATTGTTTATTGTATCGAGGGTGTGTAATCTATTGCCACATACGTTATTGCAGTGTTGAATCATTTGAGATGTCATATTCTACACCAACGCGTTACACACGCAGTTTTTAAAGTATTTTTAAACATAAAAAAGCAACATGTAAACCACAGCACAGAATTTCAATATTTCACTTACCACTATAATTAAACGTTCATTACAAATGATGGTATCACAACTTCTATATCTACAGAATGTCGACACAATACGTTTGGACCTAACTGTTTGTTCAGTTGTACTGAACGGCACTGCAAGGGGGACAACTCAAGCTGTGATGTTCAAGATGGTGTTTGTCAAGATGGCTGTCAGCCAGGATGGACGAATGAAAACTGCACTGCGAGTAAGTGGACCCTTTGGAACTATTACTAATTTTAGTTGACCACCTAATCCAAATATCTCACAAATCGTTTTGAAGACATTTATTGTTAACCGTGTTGCATCATGGTCCATGGTTGGCCGATGAACCTGCTGATCATAGCATCATACGTGTAGCTCTCGATGTTATTGACAATACTGAGGTCAAAATGTCCATTAAAGTCAGATGAAAATGTTTCTACACAATTCGTCTCATTAATACCTCAGATGCCCAAACTGTTAGTCGCAAATGAAGCAAAATTAAAGGGACAAACCATAGGTTTTAAACACTACAGAATATTTTCCACCTAGACCCTAGTTTTAAACCATAACATTGGACACCACGTGTGGTTAATTTACAAATGTGTAACAAATTTGGATAGAACAGTGTGAAACAATAGTCAGTGACTTTAATATAGCCTTAAAATAGACTAAAACGCGACTCCATAATCGTTACTTCTCAGACGCAAGTGCGTTTTTCAAAATATGAAAAATGCATTTTGTGGTATTAGAAACACCAGGATGACCAGAAACACTCAGATTCTGCGGAAATTGACCATCTAAACAATAAAATATAAGAAATGTTTGATTTCAGTGATTATAAACGGCTCTAATAGTGAAACATGCCTTAGTGTTTAAAAACTAGGGTCTGTCCCTTTAATTTGCCTTTCTTTTTTAAATAATAATAATAATAATAACTTCATTTATTGAGGGTGACAGGTTTAACACAAGCTAATCTTCCACCAGGCTCTCAGCAATACATTGAAACACCGGTGACACCCCCCCCCCCCCCCCCCCCCCCCTTATATTTAGGACTATACTACTGGAATAAATGCATGCAAACGATTTGACTGGAGATACACATAAAATAATTCTAAAACTAGAAAGTATAAACAAAATACTACTAATAATAATACATTTTAAACCTCTTATTTAAGAGACCTGTTACTTGTGTAATATTAAGATTAGACACACTAAACATATATAAATTGAAAAACCCCAAAGAAACAAAAAACCCTCAACTATTCAGCCAAGTAGACTTTTTAAAGATATTGTTTCAGGTTGTGTTTGAAGTTCGCAACTGACGTGTGGTGACTAATATCAAGGAGGATTGTATTTCATACCTGTACACCTGAGTAACTGAATGACTGTTTATATAGTTCACTGTGAGGCCTTGGTCATTGAAGTTTGTAATTGCCAGTGCATCTTAGATTATAACAACAGGTTTCAGATATTTTTGTTAGAAGAGATGTAATATATTCTCTGGAAACACCATTTAGTGCTTTATATATCATGATTCCAATTTTATTATGTCAGGGAAAGATCTATTTTCCTGACAATAAACTAGTAAACATAGTCTATCGATCATTCGAAGTAAATTCATTGCCAGCGGTTACCCAAGTATCTTTCCAATGCTATTTGGATATTGATGGTAAATATTGTGGTTAAAATAAAAACAATTCTGGTAAATGTAAACAAATTTGAGGTGCAATTTTTAAATTTATATATTTTATATCATTTTGTTTAGAATGTGACGAGAGTTCGTATGGTCCTGGTTGTGTATTTAAATGTAACAAGAGACATTGTCAGAATACATCAGCCAGCTGTAATCACGTCGACGGATCGTGTGGAGGAGAGTGTGAGAACAACTACAGAGGAACCGACTGTACAGGTATGAACGAATTACAATGGGGATGTGTTCATTTTGTAGCAAAAAACATATTTACGAACGTCAAATATATTTGGCAGGATTATTTTACATTTTTGAAATAAAAGATTTAGAAAATAATATTGTGACTAAAGAGGTGTATTAATTAAAATAAACTGTACATTGTATATAATATCTTGTCCTCCCGATAAATAGATATATAGACAGATGGACGGACATATGAATAGATAGATAGATAGATAGATAGATAGATAGATAGATATATACTGACATACATACATACATACATACATACATACATACATACATAAATACATGCCTTCACGCGAGACATACTACTGTAGATATGGTATACCATCAAGGCACATCAAACAAACATTGCAAATATATGATTTCTTTATTTTCATCCATTATTCCCCGTGTCAAGCATTATTTAAATCTTTATATAATTTCACAGAGTGTGATGTTGGACAGTATGGCCCAGAATGCAATTCGTCGTGCAGTGCCAGACACTGTAAAGCTAATAATGAATCATGTGATCACGTGACTGGTTTATGTAATGGACTATGTGAAGCTGGTTGGCAAGGAGATGACTGCACGCTCAGTAAGTACATAGAGTCATGTTCTAGGTGAGTTACTACAGTACTCGGAACATAATTGTTGGGGTTATATTATACTAAACGTAATGGTTTTTTATATAATAGTGTTTCGTGTATATAATATTATTGCATATTATTAATAATTTGCTAATTTATTAGGGCCCGCAGAGTGTATTCGTAAGTGGCAGCCACTGTCAATGTAATGGCTTGGGTGATTCACATTTGAGGACCTAGAGGGCGTGACCATGTGTTAGGAGGTATGGGGGCATTTTGAGTTCCGTATGTTCAAATATGGCATTCCCAGGCTCTTGACACAACAATTGAAAAAAAGTGGGAGACATCCTGTACCGCGACCGCTGTTTATACAGTAATTCGTAATATATATGTTACAGCATTTATTGTTAAAAAGTTTTAAGCAACGTTCTAACTTAATCATGATTAAAATGACTGTAGTTAAAACTTGTAAAACCAAGTTTGTCAATATGTTTTTTTTTCTTTAAGTATCTGATCACATAATATATTAATAAAATTTACTCGTTCTTTTCATAATGGATAAGATACCAACAATAATGATATATAACACTATATTGAGGCACATCCGAATTTGTGTTATTGCAGGTATTGCACAAACTGCTGCACCTAATGAAAATCCAGGACCAATTATCGGTGGGGTCATCGGTACCGCTGTGGTTGTCGTTGTCGTGGCCGTCATCGTCTTTGTATTTCTTAGGTAAATCCTTTTTCAGATGTCAGTTCAAAGTATTTCCAATCTATAGTGCCCTGGGAGTAGCTTGTATAAAAGTTAAACATTTTGTTTTATTTATCGACACCACTAGAGCACATTGCATTCATTAATTAATCATCGGCTATTGGATGTCAAACATTTGGTAATTTTGACATATAAAAGTTGACGTATAAAAGTTCAGTGCAGCCAGTGGGTGGTGCAGTTGTGAATATGCTGCGTTGAAGAAAATGTTCTTCAAAGGATATATTTTAATTTCATTTTGAAGTGCATTTTGTCATTTTGTCAGTGATGTCCCCATCTAGTGATTTTTATAATGGCAATGATTAAGATAGAATGCTGGATTTCTTTAGATTTTGACCTTCTGCGTTAATATTATTACATGTGTAGGGTTTTATTTTAGTTTTGTGTTTAATAAACGCATTGGTATTTTTATATACTTACCTTTTGTGACACCCAATTTTGTATTTTTGTGCCAGTGTATCGTTAATCATCCATTCGTTCATTTAAACAGACCCCCAAAAAAAAAAAAAAAAAAAAAAAAAAAAAAAAAAACCCCACACCAAACAACAACAAAAAACAAAACAAACAACAACATCCCCAAAACAAAACACAGTCCAACCCACCGAAACAAACAAGAGTGACACAGTTGACATTATAATAGAGATAAGCCCGTTGTGTTTTCCTTTTCCTTTGAGAACACATGTTTTAGTTGGTACTTCATCCATATTGTTTTCTTTTGCTAAGAAACACATTAGCAAAAGTGTTGAATTGTGGAATTATCACTATGTCCCAGTTGTAAAACAAATATTCGTTGGAATACAGTTTGTTAAAGATTCACTGGATATCGTTACCTCTTTACCCCCAGGAGAGTAAATACAGTTTTGTTTAGTCCAATGTCTAAAACTTACCTTTTTTGAGATTATTATGTTATTTAGGAGAAGGAAACAGGCAAAAGACGATACCACAGCTGGTGAACCAATCGTACCAGAAAATAAACCATCGACAAAAGGTATAATGTCATCGACTGTTCTTTATTTTCATCGGTGTTCTGTTAATTTTGTTGTTTGGTCTTTTATTGAAAAATAAATTGAGAAAATGTTCAGTGAAACATTAAGCAATCACAGCCTTAACTAGCGGAAGAGCATGTGGTCCATTGTTCTAATCCAAATAATAAAGTGTCGTTTTTAAAGTGAATTTGTTGTTAGTTAGATTAGTCTATAGTATGCACTGGTGTAACTAGATTGGACCATGGGAGCAATCACCTCACCTCACCGACACCTCTTTTTTCCTCACCATGTTACATATTTTCCCTTCACCTCAAAACATGATTCATAGCCAATGTGGTTGGTCCCCAATATGAGTGCCTCCCCATGCAATCAATGATAGTACTGTGTCTGGATTTATTTATTCCCCCATCTGCCCCAGTTATGTTATCTAGGTTTGACCCCGATAATATATTTGAGCACCTCAAAATAATTTACAGAAAGAACACACCATGCACCTGACGTCTCTACCTACGTTAATGTCGAACTATCCTCAACAAATTCTGCCAAAAGGTTTGAGGTAAATGAAACTTTCGCCAGTGATGAAATAACAGCCGTAAACACTGGTGAAGTAAGATTAGTGGTTGATCAAGAGGAGTCAGAAGTACAACAGCCTGACGAAGATGAGGAGGACATCCAGGATCCTAACACGTACTACAATGATGTCCAACCAGCAGCTCCTTCCTTCATTCTACCAGAAGAAGGTTTTGACGTCACAGAACTTCGAGGTATCATAGAAAGCATCAGAGAACAACCTGGAGGATTTCATGCAGAATATCTTGTAAGATATCCACATTTCTCTTTATCTTGGGAGATTACTATGTATCTGATTATTTAGTTTATAAAAAAGAGAATTGAAAGGAAAATAATATTTATTGAAACTTTAGCACATTTGAACATTAAGACATTTCATGTCTAACATGGCTATTTGAATCCTCGAGGGAGGGAAGGAAAGTGAGAGACAGACTGACAATACACAGACACACACACACAGAGAGAGAGAGAGAGAGAGAGAGAGAGAGAGAGAGAGAGAGAGAGAGAGAGAGAGAGAGAGAGAGAGAGAGAGAGAGAGAGAGAGAGAGAGAGAGAGAAACCTCACAGCTGTCATTTAGGCTATTCCTACAGGAAAGTAGAAAAGTAATAAAATGTCATATGCTCTTTGAGGTCTTGAATGTACCAGTAGTATGTCTCTCGTTGTGTGGCAAAATACAGAATGGTGTTGTGGTTTGCTCGAATATGTTTTAATTGTCTTTGTTTAACATTTCAAGGGCCCATTCTAAAATAAAATATTTGAGCTGACGTAGAGAGCTATGGGCTATGGCCAGCTGAACTGCTATGGATACTGACAGGGTTATAATCGTATTCTTGTGTTCAGAACGCACCCAGTCCCTACGTCAGCACCAAATGTAAGAAATACCAACTGTGCTAATAAGGAATTTCCCAGTAGCTACTGTCAATATAAAAAAAAATTATACTTAAACTATTGCATGAATATTACTTTGATTTCAGAAACTTCCAAGTGGGTTCAGTCATCCATACAATGATTCCCAGATACCAGAAAACAGGTGCAAGAACAGATACGCTGGTTACTACCCATGTGCGTTCATACTTGTAATCAGCGTTAATATTTGAATTTAGCATCATAGGTACTGAAGTATATATATTTGTATATAGGCGTACGGGCTTCCATTTTCCCCCGAATTAAACGAAAATTCCCGAATTTGGATAACAAGATTTATTCATATCAGCATTGCAGTCAAACAGCTATATAGGGTTGCAGATGAATCGTTACACAGTTTGCAATGGGTTATAACTAATTTTGAGGGTAGAATGATGACAATACATGACACATTTTGCCCGAATAGCTCTATAATTTTTGCTCCAATTTGAGGTTTTGCCCCTGCCTCGTATGCTTATATACTTGTAATCATAAATGTAAGTTGAGTTAATCTTTGAAGAGTTCAGGCACAAAATGCGATACACGCCATTGTATAAAAAAACAAGTTCTACTATTATTACTCAGTTCAAGGTGTTATATTCTGATTTTTTAAATTCTGTCCTTTATTTACTTTGTCCGACACCCTATAACCGTAAAGAAAATGTGTTGAGTGCATCGTTAAAACTGTCCTTCCTTTATTTACTTTAATTATTTCAAATTAAGATCGCACATTGTTACATAGATAACATAATAAAACCCCTCTTTTGCAGAACATTACTCAAATGGATTTATCTGTTTTTGTATCTGAACTCTTCATTTGTTATTAGCGTTTTAGTTACTGATGTAAACATATTTAAATGACAGTTTTCTATTTTGCTTCCAACTTTCATCACTAATAACCTGACATATATTAATCAAACTTGCCTTCTGAATCTCTCTCTCACGCTCTGTCTCTCTGTGTGTCTGTCTGTGTGTCTGTCTGTCTGTCTGTCTGTCTGTCTGTCTGTCTGTCTGTCTCTCTCTCTCTCTCTCTCTCTCTCTCTCTCTCTCTCTCTCTCTCTCTCTCTCTCTCTCTCTCTCTCTCTCTCTCTCTCTCTCTCTCTCTCTCTCTCTCTCTCTTTCTCTCTCTCTCTGTATATACCAAACACAGCCAATGAAATTATTTTATTCTTTCACTTTGTTCATGACATTGTGTTAGCTGTTTCATTGTTACTGTTTATTCCAGATGACAACAATCGTGTGAAACTATCAGCGCTGCCAAACACTCCGCATTCTGACTACATCAACGCGAGTTACGTGGATGTAAGAATTAATAATAATGTCACCGTGATGTTGCCTGTGTTATGGTTGTACTGAAATATGTATCGAACTCTGTCTAGTACAACATATAGTTATTTTGTCAAGTTGTAATATCATGATTATTCAGTATAGTCTAAGTGTAGATGGAGGGGGTGTCACCTGAAAGAGGAATTTATGGGTCTAGTATTTTTGTGTAGCAAACACCTTTCTGTAGTATAATATGCCTGTTGATCGCACAAACTCTAGGGCAAAATACTAGCTTGACCCCTTTCTTTGATGTTACCTGGCCTATTTTACAACTTTGTTTTTCGCTATCAATGTAAAGGTTTATAGGCATTTACTCCATCTCCAAATAAGTTATGTTAATAACCTCCATACCATTGGATAGCTGGATACAATAGCGTTCCAATGGATATAACTATTTAATCAACAATGCATGGTTTATGTACGAATACACTCGAAAAGAAAACTCTACCCTCAATGCTTTGGCATTATTTTGGAAAAAAATTCACATTTCGAATGATATAATTAGAAATCTATTAACATCGAAAACTAAAGTATACCCCTCATCTCAGAATTGGGTTATTTGGACACTGTGAAGTATGCAGCCATATATTTTCATTAAAAGCAAAGCAAAAAATTTGCAAAAGGGGTCACAGATACACGTGCAGGTATATAGCTTTCAAAACCAGAGAAGATTACACAATTTCAGATTTGGGGTGGAGGGAGGGTGCGGGGGTGGTTAGAAATAATAATTTTGGGAGGGTGCTAAATTACATAAAAAAACCCAACCCATTAACGTATAGGATTAGAGGTGAGTCCCCATATATCATCCCAGAAAGGTGTCACAAAGGGACTAACATAGGTCCTTAAACGGTTCTGTTTCAGCGACCTGAAAAAATATGTATAATTTTAGCTGCAAATGTTTCAGTGACAAAACTTGGCATTTGATACTCAGTTCAGTTTTCGTTAAATCACTTATGGCTCAGGATGTTGATTCAGATATATTCATCATCATCCGAGTAGACCAATATATCATCTTGTGATTCTTTTGTATCCTGCAGCATCATCATAACAGAGAAGTGACATAATGTCATCCGGGAATGTCGTCTGTGCAACCATACAACGTTGGGTTTGTAGTATCGATTTTTGCAGCAGACGATAATTTCCATATGCGGCACACATAGTTAGCTCTCTGGGTGTGTAAGGCCAAGCTCTCCTTGCACGGTGGTAGCAGAGACCGGTCAACTATTCGTCGGTCTTTGTTGTATTTTTCCCAGAATATTTGATGTCATGTGTTGACACTCTCGGTGCACTTTCTACCATATGACTTGCAAACATAGTCTTTCAATATGCCCAGTATTCTGTCATCCACATTCCAGTCACTTCCAAGCTCAACAAAAGATACAATATACTTGGTATCATTTTGTCAGAGAGTGAAGCACATCTCTCCTTTTCGAAAAAAATGCAGACACATAATCATTTCCTGTGAATGAGTGTAGTCCAATCAAAGCCTTCTTGACACGAACAGGCAGTTCACAACTGGATATATTATATATCGTTCTGCTTTTGCCATGTCCATAATCCAGGTATATGCCATATTTAGCATCATTAAACAGTGTCAGTAGAATAATTGGTATGTCAGTGTCTCCAGATGGTGATCGGATAATGATGGGACCAGAAATGGTTGCGAGTGCATGTTAAACATGAAAGGATATTTTTGTATCTGCTTTTCCATGACCAGAAGAAAGGATCTCAACAGCTGGCGTAGCTTCATTTGTAACCAGGTAACATTTGCCAGTCTTAGAGAAGTAAATAGTTTGATCACCCACTAATCGAGAATGATTATCTTCCCAAACCTGCATGATCAGAGCAACCATTCTTTCTTTGTCCGAGCCGTTTGAAAGGAAATGACTTTCGTATTTGGGTATTTAATGATATACTGTCTTCTTGATTGACTTGCTTCTGTATGTATTAGCAACGATGTCAATTTTCTTGTATCCAACAGGAAGAAGGTTGAATATCTTCATGGTCAATTGTTCAACCGTCTCTGGAATTTGTGTAATAGCCCTCACTGTTGCCATCAGGCCGATGATATAGATGGAGACAGATTCCTTTGCTGGCAGTTTTAGTCCATGGGCCAGATACCGAAACCCTCTCTCCCCCCCCCCCCCCCCCCCCCCCCCCGGGATTTTTGGAGACTAGGATTTTTAAATACCTCATTATATATGAATTTAATATCTGCTTGTCTGCAGCACAAATGTTGGTGGATTAAAAAAATATCGCCATTTGAATGGGGGGACACATTTTGTGTCCCCAAAACACTATATTGAAAAATTAAATATAGTGATAAAGTTGTCATCCATATACATTTTTAACAGATATAAGGCCAAAATGAATGATATTCATCCTATACTAGATGTTAATAGTAACAAACCAAATAACAATGCAATATGTGGTATGAATAATGATATACTCATCGGCAAAAGTTAAGTAATGCCTGAAATGCATTATTTTCTATATTTACACATATTTTGGGCTGCTTGAACCTTTTACTATTAAAAAATGCACTGTATTTAATATATTGAGGCAGCATTATTCAAATATGGTTCAGTATATCTGCCTATACTATACTCAACAAAATTAATTAAGGTCCAGTAGATGTTTTAGCATCTTTCTTTAAATATGGGGGAAAATACTTCTTCCGCTGAAAGTTGTCAGCATTGTGGCATGTTCTTGAACTTAATGACTTAAATAACAATTTTGAGGGCACACAATAACAAAAAACATTCTGAACAAATGTGTAACAAATACTTGCCTTGCTCATTTCAATATTTTGCATAAGTATGTGAAATACCCAGTGTTTTTTGCGTGTATAAACAGTAAAAGTTTACTGAAACAATGTATAGAAGCCATATATATGAACAAAACATGCTAAAATAATATGACAGTAACAAAAAATTATATTATAATATAAGAAAGTTTACTAGCCCTTAATTAATGTTGTTGAGTATACATGTATGTGCATCAATATTATGAATATGTCCCTCTTTACTAAACACCAGTGTTAAAAATTTAAAGCATCAGTGTTGTGTACGTACCATAATTTCTGTTGCATTACATGTACAAGTCATCTATCTCACAAAAGTTCATTTTATACTAGTCTGTGTTTGTAATATTTTTAGGTTTGCCTTTATATTTACATTGTGCTTAACTTATGTTCAGGTGTATATAATTAGTTTCTACATCAAATATTGTCTAGGAAAGTTTTGACTTCCTTTCATATTCCTTTGCATTTTCATGCAATTGAAATATGTCTGTCATGTTCACAGTTTCTGGTATTCTCCTTCTCCAGACTCTGCTCTAGTTCATCCATCAGTATGTCCATCAGCGCTCATAGTATAATATCACTATTTCATCTCTAGTGTTCCTTCTAAAATTTCTCAACCATATGACAATTTGGTTGAGGAAGAGCCTGGACTGCCTGGCATGACTGATACCAAATGCCAACTTGGCAATTTATTCTCTTTATGTGCATTGTCAGAGCATTCTCAGTGAATACATACATGTAGAGTAGAGTGGAGAAGGCTGATTTACACTCTACTGTAGTTCAATATTATCATCCTTGGTTTGGCAACAAACATTTCCAGATATTTCTCAAGTCATGATGTTTTTGTATGTTATTCACACCTGCACGCCCATAGAGAAGGTATATGAAATGATCTGCTTCTTAAATATATGAACATCAATGTTTGCTGAACTTCATGAGCTAACAACATTTCCAGGAAGTCTTGGTGTTGCTTGAGAATATTCAAAACCTCCAGTTTTCCATTCTGCATAAAATCACTGTTGGTATCATATCTAGTAATGGCAAGCACAGCTGAAATTGCTAGTTGGTGTCTTCCCTGCATCCTTAATGATGCTGTGCACATCTATATGATGCCTCTTGTTGCCAAGTTGAGTGTATAATTTTTTTTGTATCTGAGATGGTGAACTGGCAGCAATGTACAGACATTGAAGTATAATCTTTGTTTCTGCATCTTCTTGTGTACTTTACAACACCGCCAGACATGGTTTGCATTTGAAACATATACTTTGTCTCACAAATAGAACCCTCTTCCCAAGAAGATGAGGGCAGAGTTTTCGTTTTTTTAATTTAAAAGGTCTTCCAGTCTCTTAAGACCTTTGTAGGGATTTCTTGATCATGTGTGGCTTGGAAGAACCCCTTTCACATGAGAAATTTAGTGCCAAACCACAAATACTGTTATTATGCTACGAACCTTCCATCCAGTAGATATTCCCTGAAAATATGCTCTACCAATAGTGCAAATTGGAAGAAAGCACATTGCCATGGTCTCATATTAGTCATATCACAAAGTCCAGGGTATTCCTCAACCACATAGAAATGGCTGAGAAATGTCCAAAGAAATACCGAAGCTGAATTGGATGGTTTGTGATCTGATAATGCAAGAGCTGTTGACATATTGAGAGAGGAATAAGAGCAAAGGCCCAGAGGAAAAATAAAAAATTACAGATATTGTGAACATAATAGACATTATATTTGAGTCAGATGATAAGACAGAAATAGGAAAGAAAGTCAAGTGCTAGATATGCCTGATGACTGTATCTGATGTCAATTATATAAACCTAAGCATAAATTAAGCACAAGTTAAATATAAATATGTTTTTAAAAATAGTACAAGCTTCTGTGAGATAGATGAATTGTAAATGTTTTAACACACATGCCGAGGAAAGGTACTTATAATTGGCTGGTACTAAGAACAGAGAGACATAAATGTGTGAACATTGTATATAAACTGCATATACTGAACCACATTTGAATAATGAAGCTTTAATATGTTAAAAAAAAAAGCAAGGTCTATTTGTTTTTTTAATAATAAAAGCTTCAGGCAATCCTAAGTATGTGTATATACATAGATATTAATACATTGCTTACTAGTAACTTATTTTGAGAAGTATATAATTATTCATACCTCATATTATATTGTTTTGTAATTGTTATTAACATCTACTTTATAGAATAAAAGAAAGGATGTAGAAATAGAAAATTGTAAACTTCACATATATCATATTTGGGTCACATACAATGATTGAGAATTGGGAATGAAAGTTACATTTTTATAGTGCTAGATATTTGCCTGATGACAATATTCTATGTAGATATCAATTATATACACCAAAACATAAGTTAAGCATAATATAAATAGAACTGCAATTCTAAAATATTACAAAAAGCAACAGAAAAAACCCTAGCTATTGTAAGATGAACTGTTGTGAGATAGATACATTGCATATGTAATGCAGACTTGCCTAGAAAGGTATGTACATTCATTTTTTTATGTTTGTAAGACTTGTGTGTAATGTAAAAATATTCAAAATATCCATGTAAATGGTTTAGACAGCATGTACTGCACCATATTTAAGTAACCTGCCCTCAGATATTAAATACAATACAATAATAAAAGGATCACAATGTTTTAGGTACAGTATGTATATATACACATGTACATAGAGAATAACGTATATTGGGAACTGTTTAACTTTTGCTGGTGAGTATACCCTCGGTACTATATCCATACCACATATATTGCATTGCTTTGTGGTTTGTTGTTATGAACATGTAATTTAGCATGAATAGCATCCATAATTTGGTCTTAAACCTGTTCGAAATATGTATGCATGTTAACTTCAACATTGCCATGCATTTTTTTCATATACTATGTTTGTAATACTCAGGACATTTCAAATTCATTGACTCACTACACTTAGTCAGATGCCAAAAATGTTTTATTTTTTGGCGGAATACATTCACCAGTAACCCGGCTTTAAAGTAAAAGCAGTGATATAGTCCAGAATTATTTGAAAATATTTTTGAAAATTATGTGAAACATTCACCTTGATCAGAAATGTGTCCTGTTAAAAATAAATAGGGTGCCTACACTCAAACGTGCCCTACAGGCACACCCACCAACATATTGCCTGCAGACAAGCTGATTTGAATATGTCTATGGATAGGCTTCAAAGATATACTCATTTTGAAAAATCCCTAGGTAGTGGGCCCACCGTCTATTGGCTGGGTACAAAACCTGGCAGTTCTCACCAACGATATCTAGTAGCTTAATTTAGGCATTATTTATAAATAATACATTAAATTATGTGCTGCTTAAAATATACCCGTGCTAGCTTACATACATTGATGACATACATACCACATGCCTAGATTTAATATCTTTAAACTCAGTTATCATTTATCAATAGAATATATATTAATGTTGATTCTTTAAGTTAAATTGTTAATTGTACTTTTTCAGGCATATGAGAAGCCAAATTATTTCATCGCAGCTCAAGGTATGAAGACATGAATAACACATATTATCTTTGCTGAAGTCAAACTATTTAAAATACCACACTGAAACACTTCTAACAGAAACTGTAATTTACAAATACTGAGATTTTTGTGTTTTGTCTTCCTGATGAGTGGCAGTCCTCTTATAGACGAAGCGCCTTGGAGCATTCACAACCTTGCCAAAATATCCTTTTGACTCTGCCTTGTGCAGAATCACAAGTTTAAATGTGATTAATGACATTCAGGTTTGTATTTAGAAATATATTGCTGTCCATTTGTTTATCAAATGTTGTGGTAGGTTCTGTCTTATCAGTGCAAATTGCGGGTACTTGCTGCCTGTTGGTAGATTTTAGCTATTGGTTGATTTAGATAAAAGTCTAAAAAAAAACCCATGTTATTTGGATATTCATTCTATATTCCAGCTCCAAATAGCGTGACTTTACCAGATTTCTGGAGAATGATCTGGGAGCAGGACTGTGTACAAATAATCATGTTGACAAACCTAGTGGAGGCTGGGAAGGTTCGTATTTGATGTTTAGTCCAGAAAATCAGGATGTAAGTAATATATAATACTGTCCATACTCCTCATGGACATGTATAAGCGGTATTAATAAACATATCTGGCCTTTTTACAATTTGTTAATGGACAAGATAGCACAAATAATGGCATGTTTTTAGTAATTCCAACACAATTGCAGTTAAGATTTTCCATGAAAATCAATTATAGGTTTCGATCATTGATCATCACAACAGTACAGCTCAACGTTTCGAGTATAATCGATCATTACAACATCACTAGTCTTAATTTGTACCATCATTGTACTCTTATGTACGACAGGCCAAGATACTATCTGTTATATTCCTGATTAATCATATGTGTTGGAGAATTACCTTGAAACTATTTGTCCCATAGTGTGTCATTAGCCCCGTTGCAATTTAAAAATTGCCGTTTATTAATACAAACTCTTACATTAGTTTTTAACCAAGCATCTGCCAGCACACGTTGTTAACTATGGTTAATTCGGCTTCTATTTTTGTGGAAGACCTGGTTGGCTGAGTGATTAAGGTCACGGTCTGTCAAATACCATGTATATGCAGTAAGTTCGAATCCTGTGAATTGACACATTGCGTTATTAAATATTTAGAGATAACTTACTTTCATTTGTACTTTAGCATAAGTGTGTGCCTTATTGGAGGGATTCGGGGTCGATGGAAGTTGGATATGTTGAGGTGGTGGTGAAGGACGTCACTGAACGAGCAGACTACATCATCAGAAAGATACAGATCACACAAACGAAGGTAAATCTGAACAACAAAACCGTTTTCCATGATCAAGGCCATATCTCTGCACAAATCGAATGGGCAGTTGGCAAAGTAGTAGTTGCTTCCACTCTATCTAGTGTTTCATCTATAGGGCAGATGAAGACCGCCAAAATAATGAAAATGAATGCGAGAAATGCTTTTCATAATTTGTTCCTATTGATCTGAATGACAAAACAGTAAGATCTATTATAATGAAGACCTTATCACTGCATAGTGCAGAGTTAAGGGAAAGGCTCAGAAATTGTGATACAGTCACTGAAAACAGCGATAATACAAAGGCCAGAAATAGACTGCACCCAATATGTAGTCATACATGACATTTTCTAACAAAATTCTTTAACTCTCTTCACCTTTATATTTATTCGATCATCTGAAGTCATACACGATATTACGATAGTCTTCATTTGTATCTATGTTTTGTTCTTGTGTGCAATATCCAACTTTAACAAAACCTCCACTCTACCCTCATTGCTTATGTTGAGTACCTACAGTTTTTTTTTTTTTATGCTGTGTTTTTGATAATGTGACATCTCACATGCGATTTATTATTCCCAGAAAACATATTGTTCGTCCATTGCATATAACATTATAAAGACTTCACACTCGCGTCAGAAAGTGGGTAGTGTACTTTATGTACTTTCTTCTGGGTTTTTGGTAAAGTCACGTGAGATGTTTCATCATAGACAGCAATTTATTGATACCTTAGGTCAGGTCAGGTCATAGGGCTTAACGTTCACATTCAGAGCAAGCTGTTTTGGCGCACGTCTGTCATGGGCGCAGGTGCCAAGTCATGCCGGTTCTTCTGTCTAGTACAGAAAAGAGGTTTTAGGGACTGCCTGCGCTGGCAAGTGCAAGACAACACCATCAGCCCGACCAGGGTTAGTAGTGTACGAGAGTTGATCCATTGTAGATCTATTGTATATGTGGTAAATGTTTGTTTTACTATTTATCAGTCTAAGAAGTGCAAGACGTTTGACCATTACCACTTCACGTCATGGCCTGACCACGGAGTACCTAAAGTGCTGGATTTAGTGGAATTTTTCTGGCTGACAAGAGACACTCCCCCGTCCCGCCCTGGCCCTGTCCTGGTGCACTGCAGGTAACAGCTACTGAGTATTATAGCACCCCGCCCCCCCCCCCCCCCCCCGTCCCGCCCTGGTCCTGTCCTGGTGCACTGCAGGTAACATATGATATACATTAGAAACAACCCCCGTCCCACCCTGGTCCTGTCCTGGTGCACTGCAGATAACAATTACTGGAATTCTTCTGGTTGACAAGAGACACTCCCGCGTCCCG
>NC_054711.1:13939966-13971903 GCF_016097555.1 Gigantopelta aegis | reverse complement strand
TAAATATAAAGTTTTATATTATCTAACTTATTTGTGATCTGATCTTCTTTATCTTCTTTTTGTTTAGCTACAAAAAACCCTAGTATATTAGTCACAGTGTTCCATGATTCTTTTTGTTTATCTTCCATTGACGCCTATTCTTCGATTTGGGGTATAACAGTTATATATTAAATCGTTCGTCAATTGGGACGCTTCTCGTTCTAACCAGTGCACCACGATTGGTATATCAAAGGTCGTGGTATGTGCTACCCTATCTGTTGGATAGTGCATATAAAAGGTCCCTTGCTACTAGTGGAAAAATGTAGCGGGTTTCCTTTATAAGTAAACATTACCAAATGCATGGCATACAATAGCCGATGATTAATGAATCATTGTGCTCTAGTGGTGTCGCTGAACAAAACAAACTTTATTTTTTGTAACAATATCCATGCTTCAATGCTTCAATATGTCCTTCCACTGAAGCACCATTCTTCGATTGGGGGCTGGGGGGGGGGGGGGGGGGTTGTGTGTTAACAGTTATATATTGTTAACCTTCCAACAGGAACCAGGGCCAATATATAACCCTCGACGGATGCCCTATTATATTACTTTGTCATTATTGTATACTGCACCCACCCCTCACACCACACAACCAACACACACACAGCTAGTTTAAGTAAATGAGGACCTGGTTAAATGCCATAACTGAAAAGACATTTTCTGTTTGTTTTTTTGTTGTTGTTTTTTTGTTGTAAATTGACATTTAGCCGATAAAATCAAAATATGGCGATGAGAATAAAAACACACAAAAACAACCTTGTCATCTGTCAGTTGTGGGCTTATATCAAAAACCGACATACCAGTCATGGTGCACTGGCTGGAACGAGAAATAGCCCGATAAGGATCGATTCCACACCGACCGCGCATCGAGCGAGCGCAGTATCACTGGGCTACGTCCCGTCCTGTTTTTTTCAAGAATACATACATACATATATATATATATATATATATATATATATATATATATATATATATATATATATATATATATATATATATATATATATATATATACTGAACCGCAAAAGAAACGCGAGATTTTTAAATGTCATTTCTATATGGTAAATTATAACAATTTATTTCGGGGATGTAACTGTCAATATTACAAGACATGCTGGTTTATGACTGAGACCCAAATTGCAGGTACCCTTTCAACTTTCCATGAAACGACACGCCAAAACGCACCTGTCTCGAAGGCCGTTGGTGGCAGTCGCAAACAATTGTCATGAAAACCGAAATGCACGTGCATCTCGTGGAGTTTATGGGTATAAAAACCAACTTGAACCGCGTTCCTGGCATTCGTAATTTGCACGCATCAGGTATGACCCGATTGTCAGCAGCGCAGAGAGAACAAGCTATCGGCCGATTGCAAGCCGGGCAGCGTGCCCTGGTTGTTGCTAACGCTTACAATGTCCATGTCAGCACCATCCATCGTCTACAGCAGCGGTACATCAACACCAACAGCACTGCAGACAGTCACCGCAGCGGGCGCCCCCGGGTGACCACGCCCAGGCAGGACCGCTACATCAACCGGCAACACCTCCATGATCGCTTCAGAACGGCCTGCATGACAGCTCGCGCGACCATTGGCACTGGACAGCGACCCATCAGTGACGACACGGTACGACGTCGACTGGCCGCCAACAACCTGTTTTGCCGACGTCCCGCTCGAGGACCTGTCCTCACCGCCCGCCACCGTCAGACACGACTACAGTGGGCTACACAGCACCAACATTGGCGGCATCAACAATGGAGGTTGATAGTCTTCTCTGACGAGAGCCGGTACTGCGTTTCCAACTCGGATGGCAGAGTGAGGGTGTGGCGTAGGAGGGGTGAACGCTACAGAGACGCATGTGTCCTGGAGAGAGACCCGTGGGGTGGCCAAAGCATCATGGTTTGGGGTGCTATAGGCCTGAATCAGAGAATTGGGCCCCATTTGTTCCAAAATGTTGGTGCAGGCAGAGGGAATGGCATCACAGCGCAGCGCTACGTTGACCAGATTCTAACACCTCACATAGTGCCCTTCTTCACGCGTCACCATAACCACGTGTTCCAGCAGGATAATGCTCGCCCCCACACGGCCAGGATCACCATGGACTTCCTGCGTCAGCACAACATCAGAACCATGCCGTGGCCGGCTCTCAGCCCTGATTTGAACCCGATTGAACACCTGTGGGATGAAATCCAGAGACGGCTTAACCAGGTGGTCCCACGGCCGACAACTCGTGTGCAACTGGAGGCAGCTTTCCTGAGGGTGTGGGCACAGGTGCCAATGGCTTTTGTGAACCGCCTCGTGCACTCCATGTACCGACGGTGTATGGCCGTTTTGAACACCCAGGGAGGACATACACGGTATTGAACATGTCACGCCCTACAATCTCGATGTGCTGGATCCCCCCACTACCTGAACACAGGCAAACGACCCAGAGACTGTGGTCAAAGTGCATCCAATAAATTGACTTTATCAGATTTTTCAAAATTTATCTTTGTTATTAATAAATTGAAACATATTTTCTCAGCCACACATGTGTCGCGTTTCTTTTGCGGTTCAGTATATATATATACTCTTCAAAAGAAGAAACGCAAAACCACATTGTCGTAACATTTGGAGAATTGATTTAATTATTGAATGGTGAGTCCGATAATTACCAAATGTTGCAGGATTGTTCACAATTCACTCTAGTCCATTGTGAGTAAGTGATAGGACACACCACCAAGGTCAAGGTCATCTGGAGTCAATACCGGGTGTGCCCTCCGCGTGTGTTGACAACTGCCTGGCACCGCCTGCCCATTGAAGCAACCAGAGTACGGATGACGTCCCGGGGGATGGTGGCCCACTCGGCCTGCAAGGCTGCTGCCAGCTCGGGCAGGGTCTGGGGCTGTGGTTGTCGCTGTCGGAGGCGTCGGTCCAACTCGTCCCATAGATGCTCAATTGGGTTCAAATCCGGTGATATCGATGGCCAAGGAAGGACATTAATGTTGTTGTTCTGTAGGAAAGCCGTTGTGAGACGTGCTGTGTGAGGCCTGGCGTTGTCATGTTGGAACACTGCGTTGGCGTTGGCCATAACTGGAACGATGTGTGGCCGGAGGATCTGGTCAATGTAGCCCTGTGCATTCAGGTTGCCCTGCACGTGGACCAGGTCAGTTCTGCCAGTGTGTGAGATGGCTGTCCACACCATGACACTACCCCCGCCGAATCTGTCCACTTCCTGCACGCAGTTTGCCGCATAACGTTCACCACGACACCTATACACGCGACATCTTCCATCATGACGTCGGAGCAGAAATCGGGACTCGTCACTGAACCACACCTGTCTCCATCGCAGTTGAGGCCATTGTCGATGAATCTGGCACCACTGCAGTCGGAGTCGACGGTGTTGTGGTGTTAAGATGACACCTCGAACTGGACGTCTGGCACGAATTCCTACCTCACGTAGGCGGTTCCGTACGGTCTGGTCGGATATCCTGCGCAAACCTGGTATTGCTGCGGCTGTGGAGGTGGCAGTAATCAATCGTTCCCGAAGGTGGCGTACCCGGATGTAGCGGTCCTGCCCGGGGGTAGTGACCCGTGGTCGACCGGATCTAGGGAGGTCACGTGTTGATCCATGTTGCTGGTAACGGTCCCACAGTCTGGAGATGGTGCTTGGGGACACATGGAATGCCCTGGCAACGGCCGTTCTGGATTCGCCTGCGTCTAGTCGGCCGATGGCATTGTTTCTCTGCGGTTCACTGAGACGTGGCATGTCCTGGATTGTCAACTGTCGGCCAGATACAGAGGCCAGGCAAGCGAACACCCTGCACTTTTATACTGTCGGTGTTCATGTTGCACGTGCAGACAACGCACGTGCAGTGGTGATATGGTTTGCACGTGGTTGCGTTTTTGCGAATATTCACATTTTGGAACTTTATTGTACAGTAGCTGCGTTTTATCGAATGTAACCGTGGGAATGTGTTTGGGACATGCAATGACCTTATATTCACAAAGCATGAACCGGTAGGAAACATAAAATCGGAGTTATAACCCATTTGTACCCTTTTGCGTTTCTTTTTTTGAAGAGTATATATATATATATAAATATATAAATCCACACTATTATAACACATTCTTAGTGATTTCACTTTAATAACTTTTGAACCATACCATTTTATATAAAAAAAACGAAAAAGAGTGTGTTTGAAGACAAATCAGTGATGCGACGAGAAGCACGTCGACATTTTGTGTCATCTCTTCAACCAGGAAGCTAAACATGTCGTACTAGAGGAACGGAACTGTGTTTTGTTAAAAATAAAATCGTTTTCTTTTGTGTACAAATGAGTAAACGCATCAGGCGCGGAAACAGGAAGTTTATATATGCATGCTGGTGTTGCGGTACAGTCGTTAGAGTGGCGGAACGTAACCCAATTGTAAAGTGCTCGGTCAATGCACTGTCGGTCTAGGATCGATCCCCGTCGGTGGGCTCATTTGGGCTTTTTCTCGTTCCAGCCAGTGTTTCACGTCTGGTATATCAAAGGCCGCTGTATGTGTTGTCCTGTCTGTGGGATGGTGCATACAAAATATTCCTCATGTGAAAAATACCAAATGTTTGATATCATTCAATAGCCGATGATTAATAAATGAATATGTCTTGTGGTGTCGTTAAAGAAAACAAAATTTAACATTCATCTGACCGGTAGCTACTGGATTAAGATTAAGTTTCAAATGTGTTTAAGTAGGACGCTTTCTTCTATAATTCTAATGCATATTAGTGTATTTTGGAACAGTGGACGCCTGCCATAAGAAATATTAAAGTTTGTTTTGCTCAACGCCCAACCCCCTCCCCTTCAGTTCCAACCGAGCTGATCAAATAACACCCTCTCCTTGAGATCCCTGAACTATACAGGATAACGTATCTGATATAGATCTTTGAAAGTTTAGTCAGTACACCCAGACGACGGTATATGGAGGGTATTTTTGTACAGTGAATATATTCAATGACGAGGTGACAACTGTCTATTCAACACTAGTTGTTAGCGTAACGTCACACCAAACAAAAGAAAAAAGACAGCACGGCTCATTGTTTAGAAAACCTGCATAACACAGAACGTTTAAGCCATTGTTAAGTTATTTTAATGGCGTATTTTTTTCATGACATAAACATGTTTTCTTGATAACTTTAACATTGACATTAATTCGGCCATACTGACTATTAGAAGCGAGGTCTAACTCAGTTATTTTATACTCATGTTCGTGCATATATCCAATTAAGGTCCAAGCACGCTTTCCTGGGAACACGTCTCAGCTATCTTGTGTCTCTGTCATGCACGGTGGATTAGTGTTTAGTGAGCGAGATGTCGGTATATTGGTTTTACACCTACACCTTGAGTCGTAGGAGCCGGTACCGGAATACGAACCCAGTACCTATCAGCCGTAAGTCTGATCGCTTAGCTTCCACACCACCGAGGTCGGTGGCAGGACACACGCTTCTAGTATTATGTGTCTTAGTTTAGAACCTCCTTCATCAAATGAATAGGCGCATTTGGATGTTTTCCTATATTCTATACCCTATGTCTCCTGCTTTACAACAGTCTAGGATCGATTCCCTTCGGCGGACCCATTAGGCTATTTCTCGTTCCAACCAGTGCTCCACAACTAGTGTGAAAAACGCTGTGGTGTGTACTATTGTGTCTGTGGGTGATGCTGATAAAAGAGCACTTGCTGCTATTATCGAAAAGAGTAGCCCATGGCGTGGCAGCAGCAGCTGTCCTCTCTCATTATCTATCATTCTTATCTGTGCGTTCCTTAACCGAATGTCTGACACCATATAACCGTTAATAAAAATAAGTTGAATTCGTCGTTAAATAAATAATTTCTTCATTCCCTTTTCTGCCATGCACGAAACTAATTATAAATGAAAATGAAATTCAGTTATTATAAAACGTGATGTGCTCAGTAAACTTCCCTCTCCATTCCATTGCAAATTAAATTCCTTCTATTTTACAAGGCGGGTTCTGGGCCAGGTGACACAAACAAGTGTAAAGGCGACGCCACACGACACGAGTGCCTCGTACGAGAATAGCCGATTGTGTGAAGCCAAACATTATTACTTCATCTGTTGTGACGCAACCGGTTGTATTCTCGTACGAGGCATTCGTATCGTGTGGCGTCGCCTTAAGCGAGTGGTAGGCGTACATGATTCATGTTTGACTCGAGTAACTACAGCGGATACGAATAGGATCCGTTTTCCAGTTTACATCATTAAGTGTGATCTAATTCTATTGTCATAAACGTACAAGAAGAGGGGGGGGGGGGGGATGGGGGTGCAGGGGGTAAGCGCTCCCTGCTTCAGCGCCGAAGAATGAGCTCAATGAATGATTTGAAATTTCATTGGATCCAGCAGTTTCCTACATCGCTGTTGTGTTAATATATTCAGCGCATACACGTACTTGTTTTAAAAATTAGAATAATGAAAGCTTTTTTAACGATACCACTAGAACATATATCACGGCCTTTGATATACAAGCTGCGCTGCACTGGCTGGCACGTGACATAGCCCAATGGGCCCACAGATCCTAGACCGACTGCTCATCGGTTGACCAATTTTCCACTGGGCTATGTCCTAGATGAATAAAATGCATTTTTCTGCATTCTAACAGTACAATTTATCATGGCAAAACGTAAAGCCCCACGCCCGCCCCACCTACGTCGTTCTTATAACATTTTACTATAGTTTGAGTCCCATAACCATGATATTATCAAGACGGGTTGAATTTATGGGCCATAGGTTAGGGTTTTCTTTTGTGTGTGTGTTTTTTTCTTTTTTCTTCATATAAACTAAAAATAATATAAAATGTGGGGTGAGGCGTAGTCCTGTCATTAAAGCATTTTTGTTTTATGGAGGTTCAATACAATTCTCAGAAAATATTCTCATTTTATTTTGGCTCTTTGATACGTACATGAAAAATAAAAATAAAAGTTTACTAAAATATCATCTGGGGAACAACCTCAAATTAGATCAAATCCAAAATTGCCACATCAAAATTAACGTAAAACCGAACAAATAACAGAATACATATGGAACCAATAAAGATAAATATATTTATGATGAGTCCATTGATATTAGCTTGAAAAATACATATAATAAAACATATTGTTCATGTTCAGGGTCATCTAAAATTCTAAATATTTCACGAAACGTACACTATTATCATATGTATCATAACTAAGACCACTGGCATGTCGTTAAATGGCTGTAACAACTCCTTATTCAAACCCCTGGCTAACTTAAATAGTTATGCCAATTTGTAAGATGACTAACATCAATATATTACATATATGCACTCTTATCAATGGATATTACGTTAAACAATATCTTACATTTAACACAACATTCTCTCTCTCTCAGAAGACGAGTTGCACACGGATTGGTGTATTGTGTCAGTAAAATCATGATATTGTCCATTCCTGGAGGTTATTCCTTTACACTGACCAAATACCAAATTACATTGGAGCTTATTTTTGTCGACATGAACACGTGGGTTTTTTTGCCACGCTTTCCAGAGCAGTTGCATTTGATGATCTTGAGTAGAGATGCTGGTGCAAGCATTTTGTTCAGACTGTGTGACTTCACCATAAACCCATGTTGCGTATTATAGAGCATCCAACCCCAATGTAGCTGATTTTGTCTGGTGAGTATGAGTGATCAGAGGATACCAGCTACTAGAGGTAACCAGCTTGAACAGTAACTGGATATAATCACAGCAATTAATTAAAACAGAAAGAAAACAAAAACAAAACATTTGAAAATTCCATTGACGTTTTTAAATATTGCAGTAAATGTAAAATATTGTAAATATTATTAATCGTATTAGTATTATGAAAATATGTATTGCTAACTTACATTGCAAGAATTGTTCTCACTGAGCGCTGACCTAATTAAAGTCAATTGTTAAGTAACGTTTTGATTTTTAATAAAACGGCGGTCGCGAGTCCGTTCGCTCAGAATGTGGACCTTTAAACATTTTTTCTACGCGAAAATATTTTTGTTCTATTTGTCCCGATTGATTTTTCCACCGTCATGTTCCATGTTGTTAAATCGTGTTGATTCCACTTATAATAGAAAAGCTTGACGATTCGCTGCTAAAATCGGAGAATCAAAGGGATTCCCCGTGTCAAGCATTTTGATAGGAGGCGCTTTCATCCCAGTTCCCTTGCCAATTAATGCCTGAGATACTTGCCGAGCTATCAGTGTAACTATTTGTTTGATTGGTGCAGATTTTGATCCGTCATTTTTTTTTATTGAAAAAAGTTAAGTTTCCCGTCTATCTGGCAGCGCATGCGCACTCCGCATGTGTGTTCATGTCTGCTGTTGTTTGCGAATGTGAAACTGTCAAAGTTGGTAAATAAATGTGTCAGTTTCTCGATTTTATGGGCTTTTATGACATTGGGATTGATTGTAGATTATACTAATTGTGTAATATTTGTATTTTTATTTCTCTTATAAATGACATGAAGCTATTTGTATGAGTCTCTTGCCCGGTAAAACTCTGACATGCGTGGGCTGTACCATTGCTGCTGCTGCAAGGGCGAATGAGTGGAGTGTTTTGTGCATTTCGAGGGCCTATACCACAAACAACAATAAACAAAATAAAACATGTACAGATTAAAATGCCCCTGTTACACAAACACTCAACTCCGAGTGTCAACGTGCAGCAGTATTGCACTGTACAGCACAGGTAAATATTGTATGATTACACCCCTTCTCTGTAATGGTTCGTCGCAGACAGTAGGATAACTAGTCTATATTTAGACGGATAATGCGCTATAAATCTAAAAATAGACCGTCACTTATATGTTTTAACATAAATGTTTTTTTCTCGATGTCTGTTTATATATTTATTAAAACTCAGTATGCAGCTTATCTTCTTTAACCAAACAAGTTTACCATTATAACCATTCATGTGCTTAACTAGTAACACGATTCTAAGACATCAACATTGTTAAATTCGTTTTCCAAAAATGTTGTCTCTTAACACTGATTCTCGAAGACTTCATTTTTATTTTGCCTTATATATTTAAAATCATTGTTTATAAATTATTATAAGTACACATTTTGTTGAACAACATATATGTGTTGATCAAACGCTGAAAACGTTTGTCTTGGAATGTTTTGGCTGTACGCTATATCACTAAATGTTTCACTCACCAAAACAGGTAACATAGTTAACAACATTTACGGCGGATATATGCTACAGTTTTTGAAGCACATGTAAACTTTGTTTCATAGCGGCCAGTTTAGTGCTCAGTTGAAGCGTAGAAATACTAATAAAAAATAACTATTTAGTTAACAACTGTCTGTTTATAAATATTGATATGCTTTAGAACCGAATGCTTATGCTCAATGAAACTGGTCTCCCTATGATATAATATACAAGAATACAGAACTCATTGATAAGGCACCATCCAATGTTCACGTGGTTATGAAACACACAATAATCCTCATCTTTGTATACAAGTTTTGTTTTAGTTACTGCCCACCAGAATACATCCAGTTATACAAAATCAGTTAAATATTTTATTATTTCTTCTCATATCCTTTATACAACTGCAAATCTGACTGGGATGTTTTTAATGGAGTTTCGTGTATGTATACGTTTATTATTATTTAGTAGGTGGCGTAATGCTGGCTAGAATGTATTGTGGTCACCATTATAATTAGAATAGTTTTATTACGACAAATAAATTATTTAAATTAGAATAAAAACATTTTATTGTAGGTCAATCTTAAAGTTCTAAAACAAATATAATACCACTTTAACAACTTCTATATAAATTGTTAAAATGGTAAAGATGCGGCACGTTTTATGTATACGTATCATATCGTAAATATGTATATAAAGATACACACACACGCTCGCACGCACGCTCACATACACACACAGTCACACACAGTACACACACAAACACCCACCCACCCCACACAGACAAACACACACACACACACACACACAAACACACACACACACACACACACACACACACACACACACATATATATATATATATATATATATATATATATATATATATATATATATATACAGTGAGAAAACTAAAAAAAAACCCTGCGCGTTCTGTAACCTCGCCGTGGTGCAGGGGTGTAACATTCTCTTTGAGAATGGCCAATACAGCACAACTCCCCTTTTGGGGCACCTTGTTGGCCGTGAGGTGCATCCCGTAATGCTGGATGATGGGATCATTGTGGTCGAGTTGGGGACATATCTGCGGATATGTTTTCTGGCAACACACTACTTTGGCCTGGAGTTCAGCCAGACGGGTGGTCAGGGATGCCCGACCTGATTAATCGGCTGGTCATGCCAAGCTCTAGAGCAAACAACCTTTTTTTGTTTATATAGCCAAGAACAAACATTGTTTTAATTACCTTTTGTATTTGTTGCTCTTAGGGCGATGGCTAGGGTCAATCGGGTGATTAATTTTGTATTGCCTAAGATGAACCATTTGATTTATAATATGGCTACAAACCAACCTCAAACTTAAGATGGGACCCTAAAAAGGGTCCACACCGAAGTTTCAGATTCATGTGATGAAGAATCTACGTGTTTAAATGTCAAGAAATCCAAAGTGATTTCTTTGAAAACCTAGCCAAGGTTTCTCGTCATTGGGTCTTCCGATGAAGAGGCCTTGAAGAAACTGTCGTCTTTTGCGATCCAGAAAAGGGTTTGAAGGCTTGGCCGGTGAGCCTAAAACAGTTAAGAAATTGAGGAATGGCTCATAGTTAGTTGAATGTTCAACAGTGAGTCATTCCAGAAATCTTCTTAAATATAAAATGGTATGCAACATTTCTGTCATTGTGAGTCCTCACGCTACTCTAAATTTATCTAAAGGAGTAGTTCGATCTCGGGATTTGGAAGGTGTTAGTGAGGATGAGATTCGCAAAAATCTCTCTTAACAAGGGGTTACATCAGTCAAGCGGATTAAGGTCCGTCGGAGCAACGAACTTGTGCCGACAAACACCTTGATCCTGTCATCCAATGTGCCTACACTTCCAGCTTCAGATAAAGCAGGTTTCCTGAATATACCAGTTGTACCTTACATCCCCAACCCGTTACGGTGTTTCAAATGTCAAAAGTTTGGGCAAGGACAGAATGCGTGTCGCAACAGATTGACGTGCTCATTGTGGTCAGTTTGACCATGACAGTAAGACATGTCAAAATGATGTGATATGCACCAATTGTAAAGGGAAACACTTTGCGTACTCGCGAGAGTACCCAAAGTGGAAAGTGGCAAAACAGGTGCAGCAGGTAAAGGTAGAAAAGTGCCTGACTTTCATTGATGCTAGACAACTTGTAGAGTCCTCGACATATGTGGTAGTGGGTAAGTCATATGCCACGGCTGTCAAGGTTTCTACAACGGGTATAGCTACTCAAACTGATTTAACTTGGCTCAACAGTGAGGATACATTTAAGAAGATTTCTCATCCAAAAGATGTCAAAAAAACAGACTGTTCAAGCTGTTCATACGCAAGTTTCAACATCTACGATAGGTTACTTAGTGCAGAAGTCTCTTTTGTGGAGTAACATCGTACTGAAAACGACTTTTAACAGTCGGAATCCATAATAGCGAGTAGTCTTAAGACTAGTATTGTATGACTAAATATCCATATAGTCTTAGTATATAGGTGGTCGTTTGGAGGGGTTTCGCTGTATAAAAGTGCGTGTGTATGTGTTTATATAAACTATTTCGCACGCTGTATATTACCTTTTTCAAAAAGTGAATTTGCATGCTATAATTTGAAAATAGTTTTTAAGATCCAAAACCAAACACTTCATTAAGTTTTGTCGCCCTGGTGTAGTTAGTAATTGGAGAATACTAAACGATCTCCCGTCCATATTACATGTACAACGAGTGCATTTTCAATTGTACGTCAGCATCATCGCGAGTGAAAGTAAGTGATGTACGATTGAAAACGCACTCGTAATATTTAAATATTGTCTGTTACAGAAACTCGTTTATATTAGTAGTCTATACTGACGTCCAAAAGAAACTATACCAACTATAACAAATTGTTTAAAACCCTTTATAATTTGGACAATGGAAACGAAATGCTAGTTAAATATGTTTCTGCTTTTTGTTTTTTGGAATGCCATTTTGTTCACATCATGCCAATACACCACACATGAATACTAATATATAGCTTTGGGTAATGTGCTGGGGTGTCGTTAAATATTTATTCTATTCTATGTTATTGGAGCATGCAACATGTTTTGGTTTTCCTTCAGTAGTCTCTCAGTCTTGGTATGGTTTCTTTTGGACATCCGTATATTATACAACGAAAGCAAATGGACACGTGCTAACCCATGGGCCACCCTTATTGGTTTTTGCAATAAATATATTTATAAAATGTTTGTACATGGAATTATAATATTGGATATAGTATTTTGTTGGCATGGACCTCTAGGTATAGCCTTTATGTGTCACGTGAAATATTGAATGCATTATGTGATATCCAACATGCACCATACCGTCGTGCGATAACATATATCTTACACTGTTGCCTAAAACATTTTACACCGAGGTACGCTTAGTGACTATTGTAAATAATTCACATTTGTTTAGTGAATTTGACACTGTTCTTTTGTCATTCTTCGTGATTATAGTTAGGTCTATAAATCTTTGGACTACCGAACCTTCGGACTAGTGAACCTTCGTACCATTGAACCTTCGGACTATTGAACCTTCATACCATTGAACCTTCGGACTATTGAATCTTCGTACTATTGAACCTTCGGATTATAGAGCTGTAACCCAATTGCGTTATACATGTATGCAGTTTCGTATATCTGAGACCTGTGAAGGTGTGACTAGTTGAGTTACCGGAATGAAGCTTTATATGTCACATACGTCTATCTTACGTTTGCTTGAAATCACAGGACCCATGCTCAGTAGTTGCTCACACTTTTCTTTATTATTTCAGTCTGGCTGCGATGTAAGTTATTTCTGTTTGTCGTTTATGATGGAGACGAAGGGCGGGTTGTAGCCCAGTGGCAAAGCGCTCGCTTGATGCGCGGTCGGTCTAGGATCGATCTCCGTCGGTGGGAAAATTGCGATATTTCTCATTCTAGCCAGTGCATCTCGACTGGTATATCAAAGGCCGTGGTATGCGCTATCCTATCTGGATACACTGTGAGTACGTTTAGACATTTGACATTTCCAATGGGAGCACAAAGTAATATTGAAATAATACATAAACAAGCAAATCAAGTGTCCATTGGTAGGATTCGAACCTACATATACACATATATGTATATAGCTACATACATACAGTCAGATGAATAGAATAGAGAGGAATGGATGTTTAACGACACACCAACACGAAAAACACATCGGATATTGGGTGACTATGGTAAAGCAAAACATTAAGTGATGATCAACACAATTAGATTAATGCATATGACAACAAAACCTCACTGTATGTACTGTTATTCACAACTATTTCTATATCCGTGTTATTAAGCACACATTTTGAATAAGAACTTCTAGAATTAACTTTTTTTTAAACAAAAATCATGGGCATTTAGCTTAGAGCAGGAGTTAACGGTTCACGTACACCAGACCGCACGTCTATATTCGGTTTCAGTGTACACTGATGGTTAAAGTTAAACTGGTTTCATAAATACACCCAAACCAGTGATTAAACTGGGTCTGCTGGTATTCATGGCTGAATGCGTTCAGTCACTAAATATGAGAACAATGTAAAAGTAAAACAAAACAAAACAAAAATAAAAAAGAATAGATAAGTGATTCAAAACACATTTTATTCTACCCAACCCATCTTTACAACTGTTATGTAGGTCACTCCCAGGAACGTAATGGTACATGAAAACGTATTTACAGTAAGCATATTATATTAGTAGCTAGCCTGTTCTCAAGCCATCTTGTTTATAGGTGATAAAAGGGCTAAAGGGTGTATACTACCAAATCAAATCCCATAGACGACAATAGTAACATATGCGGCTAAAACTCCTACCTGCAACGTATCAACCGACATAAACGCCACGGATATAAATACTACCACCCCTTACACTTAAAGTGAATCAGAAAAAAATGGTGGTCAAGCTGCTCGTTTCTGAGATAACGGGTAGCGTCTATGACTACCCTAGTTTCGCACAAAATTTGAGTACTTTTTTTTACAGGTACCCCATACATGTTTCAAGCACAAGGCTACTTGACACATTGGTACTAGATGAAATAAAATTGCACATTTATTTTACCCAGATGAAATTATTATTTTTTACAACCAACACACTCACATTTATAACCAATCACAGGACTTGTGGTGTTCACTTCTCTATCAAAAGTTCGGTGCACCTCGAACTTTGACCAAGCCGGAAGTTATTTGGTATAGTACTACCTATACTAACATACATTTTTCAAAAAGTGTCCAGCTATGTGTCTTTATGACAACCAGGATCTGATGTATTCTGACATAAACTGACAACCTCACTGAAACTGTTGTTTCTACAGTACAACCTAATATAATGTACACCTCAAAAAGCATATATATTGCATATAGTTTTGTACAAATGCAATATGTCATATTAAACAACAAAATGTTTTAAAATAAAACTCCTGAAGATATTTACTTTCAGTTGGGTGTGTGTACTCAGGTATATATGTAGAGACAACAAAGATAGTCAGAGTACCTCTACCCCTTTAAAGAATGCCATTAAAATACATGCACTTGATTGACCCCTAGATTATGAAGACCTTAACAGGCACATCAAAAAAATATCAGTATTAAAAAAATACACTGTCTGAGGAAGGAAACACAAACATGACTGTACCTGTATGAAGTAATGACTTAATGTCCTGAACATTAGTGTTGGGAGGAAATCCTGTATGCTGGGTGTGGGTGTCTTCAAGTTACCAGGTGTGGGAATTTTAAATCCATCGGCCATGCTGATTTTCATAATGAACCATCAAAACCATTGGCAGCCACCAATATTCCTGACTATATTTTATTTATAGCCTACTGTAGTTGGAGGTTTTAATAGTTGTGATATCTGGAATAATCATGCAGCTTTAACACATTTATTTTGATTAATTACTGAAAAAAACTATTTTTAAATGACAAAATTACCCGAACATCTATTTTCTTGCATTATTTTCTAATCCGGATGAATACAATATGTACATTAGATGTATTCCTACAATCTGTAATCCAGCATTTTATTTAGCTAGTAACATTAGGTAATACAGCTTTAACAATAAAATAAATTATCAACTTAATCCAAGGCAGATAATCAAATCTGAAAAAATTGGTTCTGAATCTAGTATAAACTCAAAATGCTTTTCATGAGAGCTAACTAAGTGATTATTAAGAAACAAAAATGATCTGGAGATCTAAGTATATGTTTAACAACCTTATTGTTATGTACAAATAAGAACAGAAGGCACAATAGTGACAACAAATTTAATTATGTTTTTGGTGAAGTTTTTCTTCAAATTTACTTAAAATTTTGCATAAAACTACAAATTTGTCTAAAATATAACTTAGCACCCTATAAATATGTCAAAATTACAATAAAAATCAACTTCTTTACAAATTTGAGTTTTCAGAATTTCATACATAAAAAATTAACAATGTTAATAGAAACTAAAGACATTAACCCACTATTGGCACATGCTATTTTTAATATAAAAATTAATTGCTATTAAAATCTTAGTTCAGGTTGCCTATATATAATACCATATTTAAGAGCAGTTGTATATGGCAAGTCAAATACCATGTAAAAAGAAATTATTGAAATCTTTACAGTATGAATTATAGGCCAAAACCAACTTTTCTTCAGTGCTTACTTTGATTCAAACTCCATTCAGAGCCATGTACAGAGATTATTGTCAAGGTCAAGGTCATTGTGAACTTGCATGATCGAGTGATGGCTAATTAATCAACCAGTATAGTTTAATTAAATAAAATGACAAAATCATAATATGTTTTATTATGCACTGAATATGTGCTATAGGGTGTATACTACCAAATCAAATCCCATAGACGACAATAGTAACATATGCGGCTAAAACTCCTACCTGCAACGTATCAACCGACATAAACGCCACGGATATAAATACTACCACCCCTTACACTTAAAGTGAATCAGAAAAAAATGGGGGTCAAGCTGCTCGTTTCTGAGATAACGGGTAGCGTCTATGACTACCCTAGTTTCGCACAAAATTTGAGTACTTTTTTTTACAGGTACCCCATACATGTTTACAGCACAAGGCTACTTGACACATTGGTACTAGATGAAATAAAATTGCACATTTATTTTACCCAGATGAAATTATTATTTTTTACAACCAACACACTCACATTTATAACCAATCACAGGACTTGTGGTGTTCACTTCTCTATCAAAAGTTTGGTGCACCTCGAACTTTGACCCAGCCGGAAGTTATTTGGTATAGTACTACCTATAGTGTGATTAAGTATTAAAAATACTGTCCTGTGTACTCTAAGACATTGTAAGATGTTTTCAATTACAGTGAAACCTCTCAAAACCGGACCCTCTGTAAACCGGAATTCACTCAAAACCGGACGTTTTTCATGGCCCCTTTTTAATTATATGTGCAGATACCTCTTAAAACCGGACTGTTTACTTGGTCCTTAGGGTGTCTGATTTAGAGGAATTTGAATATTAACCCTAAAACTGAGATAAAGACGCAACCAAAAGTCAACCCCGTTCAGTTCAATAATTTCGTATGTTAGGACACAAACTGAAATTTGACTCTAATACAAACACTGGGACGATCAGTAACACATTTAATGTACAGCCATAGATATTTTATGCACAAAAATACAGATTAAGAGGTATGTGATTTTAATCAGACTTTTAGGTAAGGAAAGTTTGAAAAGCCTACTTTATGTACACATTGGTGCTGATTCCACAAATAGCAGTCATATTGGCCCTACTTAAGACAAAGTTGCCATGTTGGCCATTTTGTGGCCAAAAATGGACACAATCATATATTTCTTATATGATTGATCTGGCGTTACCGTATAATATCTAATAAGCCTTTGAATATTTTATAGTAATATTTTTTTGTCTAGCGCTCGCCAGAATAATCTCATCAATTTGGCCAATGTTTGACAACAACAACAACAACAACAACAATAACAATCTAAACGCCTGTTATTTTATCATAATCATTCTGTGGCGAGTTCAATACATCGAGCTGTTCATATTCATTGGTTTGGCCTGCATTAACATAGTCACTCCCACTGTCAAGGCCATTCGCCTCTGCTTCCGTTCGATCACGTGACGTGCAAGAAATGAATGGACGAGCGACGTTTTTGCGTTGAGAATTCCTACTTCTAAAGTGCCTACAATTATATAAAGAAAACTCTGAACACTACTGAATCTTTCGTACTGCACAATGTATTGACTGAGCTTTAACTGTTGTATGAATATCAGTAGAATTAAGGCAATACTACACTAGCGCATATGATATGACATATATAAAATTAAAAATCTAGCTGTCCTGAGCGCACGCCTCATATACGTGCGCTGTGCTATGTCCAGGAAAAATATTATTGTAGTAGCCTAGCAGCTTATATTTAAGTCATTAAAACTAAATCATGCTTGTAGGCAGAACCGGAGGATAAACCCAGTAACTACCACGCTTAAAGCTGATGACGTAAACCATGAAATAATGAATGCATGTTTAAAGGGACATTCCTGAATTAGCTGCATTGTAAGATGTTTCCGACTAATAAAATAGCTGTATGATTAAACTTATAACATATTAAATATGTTTTCTTGTTACGAATATCAGAGTCTGTATATTCAATGTGTTTCTGGTCGTCTTAATATGTGTAAGAAGCCCAGACTGGATTTTGTCTTCAAATAATTTCGTCGTATGGAAAAAGTATATTTTAGGAAATAAAATGAAATTTAACCTAATACGGTCAGAAACATGCTTTATATACAGCCACTAATATTTTATGCAGACAAATATATGTGATATGTAATTACAGTCGTCACAAAGTCTCTGTTAGTTAATAACATCTTTAAAATACCAGCAAACTCGGGAATGCCCCTTTAACGATACTCTAGCACCCATATTGTATCTGTTTTTCATGGGTAAACATAGGAAAGTACATGAAAAACTATTGTTTATGATGGCTGAAACACTATACCTCCGAAACGGGTAATACTTTATTAAAGTAGGCATTCATAGTATCTTCATACAAAAATACACAATTATTGAATGACACCAAGTCACTTACCACAAAACACTGGCAATAAGTAGCACAAAAAGAATAGCTGCGACCACGGAAACAGCAATGATGGTGATAGAATCCCTGTTGTCTTCGGGACCAGTGACAGCTAGGGAATACACACAGTAATAGGAATCAAGGTCAGTCACACTATATCTTAGTAACAGTATCATGCAAGGTTAGTTGCAGTGGCAACTTTGTTTCTTCAAATTAGGAACACACACACACACACACACACACACACACACACACACACACACACATATACACACACACACACACACAGTGGCAGCCTTGATTCCTGAAATATAATGAAATTTGTGTGGGTTTTTTCAAAGATTTAGCCTATACAGTTTTGTCTTTATATTCACAATGTAACCACTAAAATGGTGTGTCAATGTTTTCCTTTTATTTAGCTTTCAAATCTGACCGTCATTTTGTTATTCAGTTTTCACTGTACAGAAATATACTTAATCAGCACATTGTGGAAACAGTGATGATTGCTAATAGTACTTACTAAAATATTTTAATTTAATCTTTTCAATTCAATTAAATATTAAAAATATCTCATCAAATATATGTAAGGACTAATTAAAAGTCAAAACAACGAGGTAACAGATTACCTTCAACACAGGTAAGTCCAGTCCACCCTGTGAGACATCCGCCATTACAATATCCTAGTTCATGGTGACAGAGTTGTTCACCATTGCAGTGTCTGTCTTCACACAACGATTCACAATTCACACCGTAATGCTTTGAATCACAACCTTAAATATATTGATTCATTTGATAGTGTCATTATTCGTGTCAACAAACTCGATCTATAGTGTAAATATATCACATACTTTTTAACATTAGTGTTTTGTGAATATCTTATTTCCAAATTGGCAAAAGATAGAAAATTATTTCATGAAGCATAAACTTGCATGCATGTGCAGGAATATCACACAGTGTCCTGTCATGTCATATGATGTAAATATGAATGACAAAATCATAATACATGATCAGGGCCGTATTTCTTCACAATACAGAGTTAAATGGGCATTTAGACAAATTAGTGGATGGTTCCATGAATATCTATTAAATTGCCACGTCTATAGGACAATAACTTCCGATGATATTCTTTGCTGGAGGTCTTATCACATTGTATTTTCACGAAGATGACTACCACTCCCAAACTAGTTTACTAAATCACAACTAGCACTGGACAGAGTTCATTAGAATAAGTACAGATATGATAACAGTGCTCGTGAAAGGGCAGGATACCCTGCCCCACTGAGTAGTGCCACCACAGCTGTAAAGTCTGTCAGTTCATCTAAAACGATGAAAACATCAAAAATGTGGAAGAAAAAGAGTGCATTGGTTCAAAACATGGAATAGCATCAGCAATCATTTTGATCAGTGATCTATCGTATTTAGTAGATATAGTCTGTGATATAATGCATGAAAATGTATGTGATTAAAGTGCATCATCGCACACGATGCTTTGTAATTTTGATATACGAGTTTTGGTGAATGTTGGTAATTTTAGATGCCATTATGAAAATATTGTTTCCATGTTGTTTCTTTTACATCAACGTTGTAATAACTCACGTCTATCTATTTGATGTTTGAAACATTTTTAAAACGTTGATTCAATAGTTCCATGATTCAATAGGTAACACTGTATCAAAAGAAACAATGTACAGTTTAACATGGATAATGAAGTTCGCGCAAACCATACCATCATGCAGTTATGTTTAAAATTTGAAACAATCAGAAACATATTTCTCGAACCTTCTCAATCACAGATAACAAAAATGAGATTTGTTTTTCTGATTTATATCCTCTAGACCCTTTATCATTTATTTGTTGTTCTGTCTGTATTGCATGTCATTATACAAACAATATTTGGGAATTGCCGATTAACTAAGAAGTGTTCCTTCTATCCAATTAGGATTGATAATCATAAGAACGATGGTCAAACCTAAGTATTTACTATCTGTGCACGTAACTCCTTGCCAACCAGCATCACATGGTCCATCACATGAACCAGTCACGTGATCGCATTGTGCATCATCAGCTTTACAGTGTCTGGCACTGGGCCATATTTGCCATCACACCCTGTTAATATAATGTGATTAATGCTATTAATTTTATAACACAAAAAGAACAAACTAATCATAATTAATTTTAGCTCATTCAAGCTTATATTTGGGTTCTGTCAATGTCAGAGATAGACGTAAACCGGTGGTCAAATGCTCTCTTCATGCGCAGTCGGTTTGGGATCGATCCCTGTCATTGGGCCCATTGGGCTATTTCTCGCTCCAGCCAGTGCACCGCGACTGGTGCATCAAAGGCCGTGGTATGTGCTATCCTGTCTATGAGATGGTGCATATCAAAGATCCATTGCTGCTAATCGAAAAGAGTAGGCCACAAAGTGGCTACAGCGGGTTTCCTCCCTTATTATCTGTGTGGTCTTTAACCATATGTCCGACGCCATTTAACCGTAAATATAAATATGTTGTGTGTGTCATTAAGTAAACCATTTTCTTCTTTCTGTTAATGTCACTACGATTTTGACGGAACGTTAACATGATTAAAATGTTGTATTGCAATCATCCCCAATTTTGCTTAATGTAAAGTTAACTTTGAATGTGTAACAACTATGGCACTTTGTTAAATTTGGAACCATTGTACTATCCACGACTGTAATAATAAGTCCAGATATGTTTTTAAAAATCCACGTGATTACACACCCAAAAGAACATTCTACATTCCAAGACAAATATACAACCTGTGCCATACGAACCGTCCTCTTATTCTAAAAACAAAAGCAAATTATGCCAGAAGGATAATTAATTTGTGTTTTAGACATACCAGTGATTCGTTTATTGAATCTGAAGGACAAAACTATAACATATGATCAGGGTCGTATTGCCGAACAATGAGGAGTACAATGGGCATTTGGCAAAATAGTAGATGATTCTTTGAATCTCTATCCAGTGACTCGTCATTCCTTAAATGACTATACAGTGTGAAAACGTCTCAACCAAGAAGCGTCTGGAAAATGTTCACATCGTCTCAGCTAAAACGGATAGGCTGGAACAGTTTACGTATTAAATGTGAACGCTTTATTGTGTTTTAACTCAGGCGTGTCCATCTTGGAATCAAATATGACGCAATACTAACAACGTATTGAGTGTGAACGTTAAAACGCTTTCAAAATTATATAAAAATGCTTGTGGAAACAGCAAGTGGATATTGATTAAAACGTTGTTTTTTTTGTGTTTTTTTTTATGAAACAGTTTGGTGATGTTTTAGAAGTGGTTTTAGAGAGAGCTCATGTTTACATATTATAATACATTCAGGCAGATTGTTGATGCTGACGAGGTGTCAGTTCTGGATAGTGAAATGCATAAAATTTGTGATAATCGATTTTCGTTTTCTTTTTGGTTTCTTTTTGTTTTTAATTTTGTTTCTTTCTTTTTTTGTGTGTGGCCAACACGCAATAACTCCATTAACTGAAGTGCATTACCTCTTTGGTATCGACTGGGTTGTGGAATAGGGTAGGATATTCAAATTGACCTTTACATTGTGGAGTTAGACACATGCACTCTCCTTTTTATTTGGTATCTATGAATTACAAAAGTAAACTACAACTAAATCTACATTAACTAAGTTAACTTTGAAGGAGGGATGGGATGTTTTATTTAGCGACGCCCTTAACACAATTTAAAGACGGTTGCATGGCGTCGGATATACATGTATGGTTAAGGGCCACACATATAATGAAAGAGAAAATCCGCTGTCGCCATGCACAGGGTTACATTGTCCAGTTGGCAGCAAGGGATATTTTATGTATGAATGAACTAATGGATGTTTAACGACATCCGATTGCAAAAAAAAAAACCCATCAAATCAACAACAACAAAAAACAACAACAAACCTTACAGATTGGCTACGTTTTTTGTTTGTTTTTTTTTTTGTGTTTTTTATAAGCATCACCCTACAGACGGGATAGTATATACCACGGTTTTTGTTACAACAGTTGTTGAAAACTGGCTGGAACGAGAACTAGCCTAATGGGCCCACCGACGGAAATCGATCCTAGGCCGACACGCATAAGGTGAGTACTTTACCACTGGGCTACGTCCCACCCCTCAAATTCAAATTCTGTATTACTTTAAGTTTGTGTTACAACTTATCAGCATTATACAAACATAAACATAAAATAAATACAGATGCATATGCGAGGTAAATATTTTCGCAGATAGCCCTATATGGGACATGCATTGTACAAGCAGGCAATGTTACAGCGGATGAGGGGATGGGTGAAGAGTGCTAAACATATTTTAAACGAATTGAATTGCCTAATCATTTCTTTATTTACTTATTTTGCTGTTGTTTGTTTCAGGAAATAATTTGTACAGGATTGCAATTTGCTTTTTTTTTTTTTTTTTTTTTTTTTTTTTTTTTTTTTGTCCTTTAAGAAAGATAAACATTTCAGTAGTGATGTGTGTCAGTGCCGTAACGGAGGTCAGTACCGTAATGTGTAAGTCAGTACCGTAACAGGGAATAAAAGCATTCACGTGTGCTCCATATTTCATTTTATTTCATAAGTACTCATGCAACATCTCGTTTCAAACGAAATCAACGATGAAAGGTTTTACTGCATCGAAACTACCTCAGGATTTTTCTTTTAAAAGTACATGTATTTATTTTGCTTAAAAAAGGTTGTTTATAAACGTGTCATTTTAAATTCATTATTTATTACTTAAACCATTTTGAAAAACAAACAAGAAGCTCAGCTTACAGAAAACCTTTCAAATTTAGATAGCGATAAACAAAAAAAATCATAATGTATGGGTGTTGTTTGTTTTTTAATTTGTGATTAATTTACAATCAAAATCACAAAATAAGCGGGTGACCTAGTTTCGACAAGGCAATTTAGTACTTTTTTTTAAAACAAAAGTGACATATGATCCCCCTGTGTTTATTCTATCAAGACATCCAATAATGTAAACAAAAATAGTGGCTTGTTATTTTTGAAACTTTATCTGATAATAAGTTCATTTAGTGCTTGCTAGACTGATTCCTACTAACAACTAATCACAACTAACCACGAACCCACTGTACTGGACAGACAGCTTAGATAGCTGATGTGTGCATAGCGTGTTTGATCCTTAATTGGATAGAAGCATGAACATAATTAATAACAAACAAACAAACAGTTGGTCTAACCCTTTGTACAATCTGGTTCATTCCATCCTGCTGTGCATCCGTTATCACACCGTCCACTCGTTTTGTTGCATGATGATTTACCACGTGATTCATCACAGTGTCTGTCGGAACAAGGTTTTTCGCACAGAGGACCATAATGTTCAGAATCACACTCTGAAAAATGTAGAATTACGAAATGAATGAATTATTTCATACTGTTTCTACTCTTAGCAATATATTTTACATTCAAGAACACACGGACAATCAGCGTATTTAGAACAAACGGAATATATAGACATAAATCATAACTGGCTGATGAAAAGCAACACAAAATAGGTAAATTGAAGTTGATAAAACTGGTTCCAAATTAATGACATCCTGTTAAACTGGTTGTTCTCATCAACACTTGTTTCTTTTAAAAAGATTATTTACATTTCATTCATCATTCTCAATATGAATACATTTTTTTTACAAATGGCTTCCAACTCACACACAAACGTATACATATCCTACACATAACAAACTATAGATTCATTTACAATTATCTCTTTCAGGTTTTCCGACTGCAAGAGTAGATTTTCCGAGATATTCCATCTGGTAATATATTCTTCATATTTATTACTATCATTATTACATTTCTTTTCGAATATATTACTTGTAGATATTATTTTAATGTCCTCAAAACACAGGATTTTAAAAATAAATTTCGAATGATATATTAAGAATTGTTTTGCTAAAGTGACAATAATATTATAATGTCTTTATTTTTGGGGAACGCCAAAACGTCACCAACACTCGTATAGTTTCAGAATAACAGCTGATCATACCAAGAAATGATGTTCTAATTATCTGGACAATCATATTGGTCATTTCACTCTGTAGACCAAAAAGATGTATGTCTGTCTGTCTGTCTGTCTGTCTGTCTGTCTCTCTCTCTCTCTCTCTCTCTCTCTCTCTCTCTCTCTCTCTCTCTCTCTCTCTCTTTAACTTTTAACTTTTGAAATTGCTCCATATAGAAGTAAATGACAGTAAACAAATGTCGTGTGATATGCGGTCGGTCTGGGATCGATCCCCGTCGATAGGCCCATTGGGATATTTCTCGTTACAGCCAGTGTACCACGACTACCATGGTATGTACTATCCTCTCTGCGGGAGTGTGCACATAAAATATCAACAAGAGTGTGACATCCAGTAGCCTATGATTAATTAATCAATGTGTTCTAGTGGTGTCGTTACACAAAACAAACTTTAACTTTCGTGGCAAAGATTGTCAAATGTTTGACATCCAGCAACAGATAATTAATAAATGAATGTGCTCTGGGGGTGTCGTACAACAAAACAAAATTTAACTTTCAAGTCAAATATTGCCAGATATTTGAGACCCAGTGGCCGAAGATTAATAAATGAATGTGTTCTACTGGTGTAGTTAAACAAAACAAACTTTAACTTTTGTTGCAGCTAGTGTTAGTCGTCGGTTAAGATAACTGATCGGTATGTTATGAGCTATACCATACCACTGCACGTCTGTCCAGTCCAGTTTGGGTTACATCCTCCCGAACATTCTCCAGTTACACAGTTACACGGTCCATCTCGACAGTGACAGAACTGACTGCAGTCATCACCGAAAGTGCCAGCAACACAGACTGAATAAAACATTTAAGTAATAAGTTTTATACTATGTGCCGTACAAAACAGAGACACATCACCTTAAATTAGGCAGTAAGAAATTTATTTCGTTTAAATTATGCAACACAAACAAATGAATATCACAAATTAATAATAATGAAAAAATCGTTTACTCTTATATTTATAGCAATAGCAAACATGAAGACCTAAATGTATGAACCAATATATATCCCTCAGTTGTAAACACTGATCGGTGGGGGATGAGGAGGACCCCCCCCCCCCCCCGCCCGTTTTATATTCTTACACTAGTCTCTGGTACTAAATATTTGTTATGACCATGCTAATTATTGTTATAATGGGTATGTAGTATTGTGTGTAATAATTGTGCATGTGTGAGCGTGCATCCGTGCGAGTGTTATTTATTATATCTGGAGTCGACATAGAGACGAATGTGTGTTCTAAGCATAATAATACAGTTATAACCCACGGACGTTCGGGTCCTGGTCTGGGGTTATAAGTGTATGTATGGAACACCGATGCCGGCTACGCTATACAGTCTCTCTCTCTCTATCTCTCTCTCTCTCTCTCTCTCTCTCTCTCTCTCTCTCTCTCTCTCTCTCTCTCTCTCTCTCTCTATATATATATATATATATATATATATATCTCTCTCTCTCTCTCTCTCTCTCTCTCTCTCTCTCTCTCTCTCTCTCTCTCTCTCTCTTTCTCTCTCTCTCTTGCTTTAACTTTAACTTTTGAAATTGCTCCATATAGAAGTAAATTACAGTAAACAAATATGGTGTGATATGCGGTCGGTCTGTGATCGATCCCCGTCGATGGGCCCATTGGGATATTTCTCGTTACAGCCAGTGTACCACACCTAGCATGTCAAAGACCATGGTATGAGCTATCCTGTCTGTGGAAGTGTCCACATAAAAGAGTGTGACATCCAGTAGCCTATGATTAATTAATTAATGTGTTCTAGTGGTGTCGTTAAAGAAAACAAACTAACTTTAGTGTCAAAAATTGTCAAATGTTTGACATCCAGTAACTGAAGATTAATAAACCAATGTGCTCTAGTGGTGTCGTTAAACAAAAACAAACTTTAACATTTGTGTCAAGATTGCCAAATGTTTAACATCCAGTATCCGAAGATGAATGAATCAATGTGATCTAGTGGTGTCGTTAAACAAAACAAACTTTAACTTTCGTGTCAAAGATTGCCAAATGTTTGACATCCACTAGCCGAAGATCAATAAATCAATGTACTCTAGTAGTGTGGTAAACAAAACAAACTTTAATTTGCGTGTCAAATATTGTCAAATGTTTGACATCCAGTAACAGATAATTAATAAATGAATGTGCTCTGGTGGTGTCGTACAACAAAATAAACTTTAACTTTCATGTCAAATATTGCCAGATATTTGAGACCCAGTGACCGAAGATTAATAAATGAATGTGCTCTACTGTTGTAGTTAAACAAAACAAACTTTAACTTTTGTCGCAGCTAGTGTTAGTCGTCGGTTAAGACAACTGATCTGTATGTTATGAGTTATACCATACCACTGCACGTCTGTCCAGTCCAGTTTGGGTTACATCCTCCCGAACATTCTCCAGTTACATAGTTACACGGTCCATCTCGACAGTGACATAACTGACTGCAGTCATCACCGAAACTGCCAGCAACACAGACTGAATAAAACATTTAAGTAATACGTTCTATACTGTGTGCCGTACACAACAGAGACACATCACCTTAAATTAGGCAGTAAGAAATGTATTTAGTTTAAATTATGCAACACAAACAAATAAATATCACAAATTAATAATAATGAAAAAATCGTTTACTCTTATATTTATAGCAACAGCAAACATGAAGACCTAAATGTATCAACCAATATATATACCTCAGTTGTAAACACTGATAGGTGGGGGGCGAGGAGGAAGACCCCCACCCCCACCCCACCCTTCAGTTTGGGGGTGCGGCTTTTATATTCTTACACTAGTCTCTGGTACTAAATATTTGTTAAGACCATGCTAATTATTGTTATAATGGGTATGTAATAGTGTGTGTAATGATTGTGCATGTGTGAGCGTGCGTGCGTGCGAGTGTTATTTATTATATCTGGAGTTGAAATAGTGACGAGGGTGTGTTTTAAGCATAAGAATACAGTTATAACCCACGGACTTTCGGGTCCTGGTCTGGGGTTATAGATAGGTGTATGGATGGAACACCGATGCGCGCTACGCTAAACAGTCTCTCTCTCTCTCTCTCTCTCTCTCTCTCTCTCTCTCTCTCTCTCTCTCTCTCTCTCTCTCTCTCTCTCTCTCTCTCTCTCTCTCTCTCTCTTGCTTTAACTTTTAACTTTTGAAATTGCTCCATATAGAAGTAAATTACAGTAAACAAATGTGGTGTGATATGCGGTCGGTCTGGGATCGATCCCCGTCGATGGGCCCATTGGGATATTTCTCGTTACAGCCAGTGTACCACACCTAGTATGTCAGATACTATGGTATGTGCTATCCTGTCTGTGGAAGTGTCCACATAAAAGAGTATGACATTCAGTAGCCTATGATTAATTAATCAATGTGTTCTAGTGGTGTCGTTAAACAAAATAAACTAACTTTAGTGTCAAATATTGCAAAATGTTTGACATCCAGTAACTGAAGGTTAATAAATCAATGTGTTCTAGTGGTGTCGTTAAACAAAACAAACTTTAAAGTTTGTTGAAGATAGTGTTAGTCGTCGGTTAAGATAACTGATCTGTATGTTATGAGTTATACCATACCACTGCACGTCTGTCCAGTCCAGTTTGGTTTACATCCTCCCGAACATTCTCCAGTTACATAGTTACACGGTCCATCTCGACAGTGACAGAACTGACTGCAGTCATCACCGAAAGTGCCAGCAACACAGACTGAATAAAACATCACCTTAAATTAGGCAGTAAGAAATTTATTTCGTTTAAATTATGCAACACAAACAAATAAATATCACAAATTAATAATAATGAAAAAATCGTTTACTCTTATATTTATAGCAATAGCATACATGAAGACCTAACTGTATGAACCAATATATATCCCTCAGTTGTAAACACTGGTAGTCGGGGGGCGAGGAGCCTCCCCCCCCCCCCCCATCAGCCTTCAGTTTGGGTGATGCGGCTTTTATATTCTTACACTAGTCTCTGGTACTAAATATTTGTTATGACCATGCTAATTATTTTTACAATGGGTATGTAGTAGTGTGTGTGTGTATGTAATGATTGTGCATGTGTGAGCTTGTGTGCGTGCGAGTGTTATTTATTATATATGGAATGAATGAATGAATGAATGAATGTTTAACGACACCCCAGCACGAAAAATACATCGGCTATTGGGTGTCAAACTATGGTAATGCAAACAAATGATGATCAACATCAATATAAAAAGATTTAAATAAAAACACAGCGTAAAGAACTGTCCAAAAATGCAAATATCACAGATAGATACTGAATTTTACTCAAAATTTCAATTTGTGCCATATTGGCCATTCTCAAAGAGAATGTTACATCCCTGCACCACGGTGAGGTTACAGCACGCGCAAGGGTTATTATAATTATTATTATTATTATTATTATTATATATGGAGTCGACATAGTGACGAATGTGTGTTCTAAGCATAAGAATACAGTTATAACCCACGGACGTTCGGGTTCTGGTCTGGGGTTATAGGTGTATGGATGGAACACCGATGCGCGCTACGCTATACAGTCTCTCTCTCTCTCTCTCTCTCTCTCTCTCTCTCTCTCTCTCTCTCTCTCTCTCTCTCTCTCTCTCTCTCTCTCTCTCTCTCTCTCACCCCCTGCAATGGTATACGCATCGTAAAATACCCAGAAATTAAGGGGGCCAAGTGGTGTAGGGTAAAATTATTTTTCTGGCTTTGGACCTCGGACGATGCCCGCTAAAATGCGCGGTCTTCTTGAAACGACAGGGAACAGTTGCGTCGTGTTAGCGTTCTTACAAACGCTTGCGTGCTTTTTGTGAAGACGGGCCCAGGACCGGAATGCTCATGTTATAACCCTGTATGCATCTGTAACAGTTCAACTCTTGGCCCATTTCTTTAATATGTTGAAAATATTAATCATTAATGAAACGTGATATTAATAGGTGATTTAACACTTACTATTTATTGACCAGTTCAACACTATATAATAAATAAATAAATCAATACTTTACGTCCCCAACAAGAACAAATACAACGTCTATACCACAGCTTTTAAAACACTAGTTTTGGTGTACTGGTTGGACGTTTTTCAGAAGAAAAAATATAACGAAAATCAACCAAACAAACAAACACACCTCCCAATCACCCTCTACGCGACAAGCAAACCCCAAACAATAACAACAAAAACAAAAATGCCCCCCTCCCCTCTCCCCCAAATGACAAATACTTTACGCCCCCTCCCCCCCCCCCCCCAAAAAAAAAAAAGAAGAAGAAGAAACACACTGTCTATACCACACAAACCACTGGTTTTAAAACATCAGTCTTGGCGTATTGTTTGGACGTTTTTTTCAGAATTAAAAACATATAACCCAAACCAACCAACCAACCAACCAACCAAACCAACCTCCCAATTCCCCCAAAGAAAACACCCAACAACAATAGCAACAACAAACAAATAAATAAAACAACGAAAAAACAAATAACAAACCAAAAATACCAACGGCATCCAACTTAAATAAGAATGAGAGAAATAACGAATGGCCTAGCTTACCAAATACTTGGACTTCACAGAAGGTCATCGCCGTGTCTCTGTTGCTGCTGTCATTTCGGTAGAGTGTGATGTATCTAGCTGTATCGTCACATGTCATCCACGTCACATCTGGACTGGTTGATGTGGTTGAACCACACAGGTGACCAGTGTTTGTTTGGTTTTCAGCAACTGAGCTGTACACAGTAACGCCTTTTCTGCGACTTTTGGCTGTGGATATATTACAAAATAAGGTTTGATCAAAGCATTTTATGAGATTCTGTTCTATTATCAATCAGAAGTAAAATTATTGCAGAAGAGCTTTGTTAATTTATACAACATATGTTTCAATCCTGTTCGTTCCATTACAATAAATATATGAGGCTCCTGGATTGACCAAAGCAAACACCAAACAAAAGGCCCTCCAACATGACCCACTAAATCGTTTATTCACAATGACCACTAGAGTTACCCATCCCACGGGTCGTTCCACCCAAATCAAACCACCAGATACACCAGAAATAACGTTCATGTTGATTAACAGCCGGGGATTGCAATAATTACCAATAGCTTAAATCAGTTTTGTAAACTCGGGAATACAACATGTTTATATATATATATATATATATCTATATATATATATATATATGTTGTTACTAAAATGCGGCGAGCATGATAGATTGAACTCGAATTTTTACTCCCACTCCAATCAAGCAGTTCGCCACGATGATGCATACATATCCATGGTTTGTGCTGTATTATGTAACACAAATACTCTCTCTCTCTCTCTCTCTCTCTCTCTCTCTCTCTCTCTCTCTCTCTCTCTCTCTCTCTCTCTCTCTCTCTCTCTCTCTCTGACAATGTGGTTAAAATTTTACTTTAGTTCCTTTAGAACAGGTTTGGTTTGGTTTGCTCTGAACCGAGTGATTAACGAAGGGTGTATACCACCAAATCAAATCACACAGACGACAACAGTTACATGTTGCTAACACTGCCACATGCAGCGTGTTTCAATCAACATATACACCGTGGATATAACTATTACCATCTTTTATCCTGAAAGTCAGTAGGAACAATGTAGTTCAGTTGCTCGTTTCAAATATAAATGGAAACGTCTTTGACTATCCTAGTTTCTTATAAAAATTGTCATACTATTTTTAATATGAACCCGCACATGTTTGAGGCACAACAATAGCTGCTGGGTGGGGAGGCTGGTAATAGAGGGCGTTAGGCGTAGGCGGTTTAAGCCATAGCATAGCTAGGATCGACTAGCCTCCTCCCTCCGCCCTCCCATCCTCCACACTGAAGCCTTCGATGGGACCGTCTTTGCCCTCAAATAAATAATTGGATAATCTTTCCGTGGCTCAAGGCCAAACCCTATCCACCTAATCCTTCCGGGACTAAAAATATATAATTACATATTTAGATTAAATACTTTTTCTTTTGGACTGCCCCTCTAAAATTGGCGTATTATTTTCAAAATTAGGAATCGGCTCTCATATTTATACTTTTTGGACACGCCATCTAAATAAAATTAAGCCCTTCCATTTTGATATTAAGTCAAAATTGTACCTTTAAATTACATATCTTCTGTCTGATGCCCAGCCACTGTCCTTGCCAGAGACTGAACATGGGAGGGACGTGCCTGAACCTCTTTTGTATATAAGCACGTAAACAAAGTAACGGTGATAGTAGCTGGTACACTCACATTACTAGTTCAAATTAAATTAATTGAATTTACAGGTCAGATGACAAACATTTTATGACAAGAAGTAATGTCACGTTTATCACTATTGGCGAACAAAATTAGTGTTACTGTGGAATGAAAGGTTGGGTGCATTTTGCTCTTTGAATCGCCGAGATACTATTTGACGTACTGCCACATCTGACAATGGATGGGTCACTAGATATTGTATTTGGGTCAATAATAAAAAAAGGTAACATTTTGGGTCCCGGCTCTAAATTAAACCACACATAGTTGTAATATATTTCGGACAATAATATATGTTTAACAAAATATTAAACTTTATATAACTTCACCCCTTGCAAGGGACAGATATGA
>NC_054711.1:13879966-13934966 GCF_016097555.1 Gigantopelta aegis | reverse complement strand
CCGATACCTATTTCCTTTAACAGCAACGGATTTTGGATCTTTGCGCTAATATCGCTTCGTAAAACGGGCCCAGACCCTTGGAAATGACATTTTGAGTGTGTGTGTGTGTGTTGGATGTGTGTGTGTGTGTGGTGGGGTGGGGTGGGGGTGGCACAATCTCGAATGCGGAATCACAGCTTCTAGTGGGGGGGTGGGGGGGTGGGGGGTGGTACATGCCATATTTCTATAGTTTATATAGAGTATGGCAAACTAAGTACATTTTCATCCTCGAGTGTGTGTGTATGTGGGAGGGGGGGTGTATACGCGGGACGTAGCCCGGTGGTAAAACGTCACGTGTGCCTAATACGAGTATAGCCGATTGTCTCAAGAAATACATTACATGTATACAAGTTTTGTTTTATTTAATACATCCAGTTATACAATCAGTTAAATATTTTATTATTTCTCTTCATATCCTTTATACAACTGCAAATCTGACTTGGGCGTTTTCAATGTAGTTTAGTGTATGTATAAGTTTTATTATTATTTAGTAGGTGGCGTAATGCTGGCTAGAATCTGTTGCGACGCAAATGGAAATATTATCGCCACCTTAAGCCAGTGGTAAGTGTACATGATTCATGTTTGACTCGAGTAACTAGACCGGATACAAACAGGATCCGTTTTCCAGTTGACATCGATGAGTCTGATCCAATTCTATTGTCATAAACGTATAAGAAGGGGGATGGGTTGGGGGGGGGGGGGGGGGCGCATGCGCCCCCAACCCCAGTGTTGAACAATGTCCTCAAATTCGGACAAAAAACGATTGTTTATAATAAAATGTTTAACTGTTTAACTTTTATATTTTGTGATTTTCATATGTAGTATCGTCCATTGCCCTGTTTCAGTGTTTGCATCGTTTGTTCCCAGCAGTACGTACATTGGAAGATTTCTGAAATCATCAACATTTGCAATGGTAAAGTTAACAAATGTCGGTCACATTGACAGAAATGTTCGTAAAAATAAAGTTAAACTGAGCAAAGAAAGCGCCAGATTGCACTTAACCGACTCATAAACACGGTACATTTCTTAATTCTTTTTTTCTATAATTTTCAAAGACTGAATTTTAAAAACTATTTCTCTCTGTTCTCAACAATACTGCTATGTGATTATCGAAATCACATGATTGTCACATCGTCTGCTGGAAAAACTATTTTTACAGATACTTGCCAAAGCAATATGGTCCTTATATGTTTTAACATAAATATCTTTCTACCAGATTCTGGACGTCTTTTTATGTATTTATTAAAACTCAGAATGCAGCTTATATTTTTAACCAAACAATTGTACCATTATAACCATTCATTTGCTCAACTTATAACACGATTGAAAGACATCAGAATTGTTATATTCGTTTTCCAAAAATGTCTGTTAACATTGGTTCTCGAGGACTCCATTTTTAATTGTCTTAAAATATTTAAAGTATTTTTTTAATAAATTATTATAAGGAAATGTTTTGTTGAACAATATACATGTTTTGATAAAACACTGCAAAGTTTTCTTTTTGAAAGTTTTGGATGTACGCTACACCACTAAACGGTTCACACACAGAAACAAGTAATATAGTTAAAAATATTTACGGCTGATGCATGCTACAGTGATGAACTTTGATATATAGCAACCAGTTTAATGCTCATTTGAAGTGCACAAATGGTAATAAAAAGGTAACTATTTGGATAAAACTGTCTGTGTATAAAATATTGATATGCTTTAAAACCGAATGATTATGCTCTCCTAAACTGGTCTCCCTATGATATAATAATATATAAGAATACTGAACTCTATTAATAACGCACCATCCCATTTTCACAATGTTATGAAACACGAAGTGATCCTCGTCTTTGTATACAAGTTTTGTTTTATTTAATACATCCAGTTATACAATCAGTTAAATATTTTATTATTTCTCTTCATATCCTTTATACAACTGCAAATCTGACTTGGGCGTTTTCAATGTAGTTTAGTGTATGTATAAGTTTTATTATTATTTAGTAGGTGGCGTAATGCTGGCTAGAATCTATTGCGGCCACCATTATAATTAATGAAATTAGAATAAACAAATTAGAATAAAAACATTTTATTGTAGGCCAATTGTAAAGTTCTAAAACAAAGATAATACCGCTTTAACAAGTTATATATATATATACTCTTCAAAAAAAGAAACGCAAAAGGGTACCAATGGATTATAACTCCGATTTTATGTTTCCTACCGGTTCATGCTTTGTGAATATAAGGTCATTGCATGTCCCACGGTTACATTCGATAAAACGCAGCTACTGTACAATAAAGTTCCAAAATGTGAATATTCGCAAAAACGCAGCCACGTGCAAACCATGTCACCACTGCACGTGCGTTGTCTGCACGTGCAACATGAACACCGACAGTATAAAAGTGCAGGGTGTTCGCTTGCCTGGCCTCTGTATTTGGCCGACAGTTGACAATTCAGGACATGCCACGTCTCAGTGAACCGCAGAGAAACAATGCCATCGGCCGACTAGACGCAGGCGAATCCAGAACGGCCGTTGCCAGGGCATTCCATGTGTCCCCAAGCACCATCTCCAGACTGTGGGACCGTTACCAGCAACATGGATCAACACGTGACCTCCCTAGATCCGGTCGACCACGGGTCACTACCCCCGGGCAGGACCGCTACATCCGGGTACGCCACCTTCGGGAACGATTGACTACTGCCACCACCTCCACAGCCGCAGCAATACCAGGTTTGCGCAGGATATCCGACCAGACCGTACGGAACCGCCTACGTGAGGTAGGAATTCGTGCCAGACGTCCAGTTCGAGGTGTCATCTTAACACCACAACACCGTCGACTCCGACTGCAGTGGTGCCAGATTCATCGACAATGGCCTCAACTGCGATGGAGACAGGTGTGGTTCAGTGACGAGTCCCGATTTCTGCTCCGACGTCATGATGGAAGATGTCGCGTGTATAGGCGTCGTGGTGAAACGTTATGCGGCAAACTGCGTGCAGGAAGTGGACAGATTCGGCGGGGGTAGTGTCATGGTGTGGGCAGCCATCTCACACACTGGCAGAACTGACCTGGTCCACGTGCAGGGCAACCTGAATGCACAGGGCTACATTGACCAAATCCTCCGGCCACACATCGTTCCAGTTATGGCCAACGCCAACGCAGTGTTCCAACATGACAACGCCAGGCCTCACACAGCACGTCTCACAACGGCTTTCCTACAGAACAACAACATTAATGTCCTTCCTTGGCCATCGATATCACAGGATTTGAACCCAATTGAGCATCTATGGGACGAGTTGGACCGACGCCTCCGACAGCGACAACCACAGCCCCAGACCCTGCCCGAGCTGGCAGCAGCCTTGCAGGCCGAGTGGGCCACCATCCCCCGGGAGGTCATCCGTACTCTGGTTGCTTCAATGGGCAGGCGGTGCCAGGCAGTTGTCAACACACGCGGATGCCACACCCGGTATTGACTCCAGATGACCTTGACCTTGGTGGTGTGTCCTATCACTTACTCACAATGGACTAGAGTGAATTGTGAACAATCCCGCAACATTTGGTAATTATCGGACTCACCATTCAATAATTAAATCAATTCTCCAAATGTTACGACAATGTGGTTTTGCGTTTCTTCTTTTGAAGAGTATATATATATATCGTCGCGTGAGAGCTAAAAGGTTGTAAGTGGCAGATACGACCTAAAACGTCTTTTTGCATATTTGGAATCGCCATCCCCGATTACATATTGTCACAAAAAATCGTAGCCGTGTCCCTAATAGCATCGCTTATACTGAAGGATATAAATGGTCGTAAGTGAATCACAGATACCAATTTGCACGAAAATAGACGTAACTGACACGTATGACTTTCCTCCGATTTCCTTGCTGTCAATTATGTGAACACGACTGGTCGTATATTGTAGATACACCCATTTTAAATACAGTTCGTTATATAACTATGTCTGACATAGGTCGTATGTGCCAAATACGATCCATATGCAATCCTAAAAATAATATAACTTTTGTCGTTGTGAGAGCCCGGTCTAATATGGGGAAAAAATTGATACTGCATGCAACGAACCATTTGGCAACAGACAAGAATCGTGTCTGTATATACAAATAGGAATTGCAGTAACATTAATGTTGGTATGTTTTGCAATTTTATGTGCACCATAATTATAATAATAAACATGTTTTGGTGAATTGTCTTGGAAAAACAAATATCTATTTTGAAGTTTTTTTAATCGAAGCAAATTTTCCATCATAATTTGTATCCGTAGAAACAATTTAAATTCATAATAATGTTGCATGTGGCATATACGACCAAAGTGCAAGCATAATTACACTGATTTTGGATGTATTTAATTGTATGTTACGGTGATCAAGTTCCGTCTGTTAGCTGCCTTTGAAGATCTATAGGATTGCCCTAATGTAGGCATTATGGATTAACAATATTGCACATACAAACGCAATTGTAAGTTATCCAGGACAAAGTCCAGTAACAGAAGATAGTGTAATCAGACGTAAAGTGTAACGGCGAATAAAGTGAATGTGGCCTCAACATAAACGACAGCAAGATCTATGAAGTTTTATTAACTTTACAATTAACGAATATTTGCAACAGAATGTTGAACGCGAACATGACACAACACAGCACGCACAACAGAACATGAACATGACATATCACACAACAGGACCTGAATATGACATAGCTCACACAACAGGACATGAACATGACATAGCTCACACAACAGGACCTGAACATGACATAGCTCACACAACAGGACATGAACATGGCATAGCTCACATAACAGGACCTGAACATGACATAGCTCACACAACAGGACATGAACATGACATAGCTCACATAACAGGACCTGAACATGATATATAACATACACAACATAACTTGGCACATCAATGACAACAAGACCTGAACATGACAGCAAAAAGCTAAACATGAGAAAATAATCACCATAGAAAATGAACGAGACATAGCACTGGCGAACGTTTATTTGTTTGTTTTGTTTAATGACATCACTAGAGCACATTGATTAATTAATCATCGGCTATTAGATGTTAAACATTTGATAATTGTGACTCGTAGTCATCAGAGGAAACCCACTACATTTTTCCTAATGCAGCATGGTATCTTTTATATGCACTTCCCCACAGACAGGACAGCGCATACCACGGCCCTTATCCAGTCACTTGCGACACAACCTGAACATGACATAGCACTCACAAGAAAACCTGCATATGACGTGGCACACACAAAAGAACCTGAACGTGGCATAGTACACACAACAGAACCTGAAGAACATGACAGAACACACATATAACATACCATGATCATGACGTAGCACACACAAGAGAACTTGAACATGACATATCACTCACAACAGACCCAGAAAATAATTTAGCACATGCAACAGAAACCGGAGGATTGATCACTTAACACTCAATAAAACACTGCACATAACATAGTCTGGATATATCACTGAACACACATCATACATAACCTGGAGAGATCTCTGAACACCGTAGAACCTGGAGAGACCACTGGACACACAACAGAACCTGGAGGGATCACTGAACACACAATAGAACTTGGAGAGATCACCTGACACACAACGGTATTTGGATAGATCACTGCACACACAATATCACCTGGAGAGACCACTGGACACATAACAGAACCCGGAGAGATCACCAAATATACAACAAAACCAGGAGTGTGCACTGAACTCACAACAGAACCCGGAGAGTACACCCGACACACAACATAACCAGGAAAGATTACTGGACACACAACAGAACCTGGAGAGATCACTGAACACACAACAGAACCTGGAGAGATCACTGGACACACAACAGAACCTGGAGAGATCACTGAACACACAATAGAACTTGGAGAGATCACTGGACACACAACGGAACCTGGAGAGATCACCGAACACGCAATATAACCCGGAGAGCTCACTGGACACACAACAGAACCCGGAGAGATAAACAAATACACAACAAAACCAGGAATGTGCACTGAACACACAACAGAACCCGGAGAGTACACCCAACGCACAGCAGAAGCTGTAGGGGTTACTGTTCACTCAATATAGCATGAAGAGGATCCTGCATACTCAACAGGTGGACATGGTATAGTGTTAACTACTTCTGGATTTTATATTCAGTACACACCCTCATTGGAAATATAAACCCTATATCCTTTGAATGAGCTTCACTTGAACCCGTTGTATCCCAAGCCAATTGGCTGCTAAACATAGTTTCTTCATTAAGGATACCAGCTTCAGTTTGCTTAACTATTCCGGTTTGTCTGTTGCACTAACTGATAATCCAGGTATTCTTGAAACTAGTGAAGTACACCCTGGGGTAGTAAAACCAGGAACTATCTGCAAAAGGACTCCCATGGCTCAAAGAACACGGAAAACACACTGCACACAAAATGACATCAGCTTTTCTGATGACTCACCAGGAACGAACACTTGCCTAGAAAAAGTCGTTTTGTATGGACAAGTTGTCTGATTCTGATGCACCACCATCACAGTGTTTCTGCCAGATAGAAATTCTTGGGTATGGCTCTATGGAATTGAATGAAACCACAGTCAACAGGGGTATGGTTGGTCCTCCCTTAGAAAGAAAATGGTTTACGTTTAGGGTTAGGATTAAGAAAATCATACAGTAATGATAAGAGTAATTAATTTTGTCAAAAAGTTCAATTCTGCAAAAATATTGCACAAGACTTAGACAAAATCAGGGGTGGGTCAAAGAAAACAAAGATTTCACGAGACAGAGTAGTTTGATTTTATTTATCGTATTATTATTAACAAAAGTAAAATAACATTTTTTTCACGTAATATTTTGTTTAAGCGGTGATTTTATTAATACGTACTTCTACTTGTATTCCTTTTTGAATGTTTGCTTCCAAATATGTTCTATTTACAAGCTTTCTCTTTTTAAAAATAAATATGTGATTTGCAAACTGAAATGTTTTACAAGTGATTGTTCTTTCAGAATAAATATTCAAATATACTTGATATACTGTCGGTCGTAATTGACGCATTTAATCCAATCATGAGTCAATAATTGTCGTAACTATAACTATTTAAGCAAATAACTAAAACACCTAATATGCTATAAATACCGCAAATGTACAAAGAAATCGTAAATATGTTCAGCTTTCATTGTCATTAAAAGAAATTCGACATCTTAACTACTGATCAAGAAAAACAGTTTTCCTTCATTATCTCGGCTTTTTAAAAATGAAGTTTTATGCACTTACGTCCTTCTGGCTCTCACACGACGATATATATATATATATATATATATATATATATATATATATATATATATATATATATATATTATTATTATTATTATTATTATTATTATTATTATATAGTGGTAATGTGTGTGTTTGTATATATATATGCCCTAATGGTTTTATTGGTAGCTAACATGTAGACTAGTTCCCTTTGTAGCATAATGACAGCGCAACAGAGCTGCGGTGCGTCAGTAGAGAGGGAGGAGATAAAAGCCCGAGAAAGAAGTGGAAGGAAGTAGTGCGAGGACGGGACGGGCCATGGGCTCGGAAAATATGGCGTGTTGTGTTTTCCTTGGAGAAGGACTGTGAACTTTTGTGCCATGGACATTCGTGGACAATTAAGTATCGAGCATTGTTTGTGTTGAACTATTGTAAGATAAATGGGCTAAATTATACTGTCTGAAATATTATTAATTGAAAAGAACTGTTCGTGTTTTTGTTTTTCTGTGTAAAAATTGATCTTTGCCCAAGTGAATATTATTATTAGTAATTAGATATTCACACCCACACCCATACCATAACAATATATATATATATATTAATGTTAAAGATACGGCACATTTTATGTATACATATTATATCATAAATGTGTCAATAAAGAAACGCACACACACGCACACGCACGAACGCACGCGCGCGCGCGCGCACGCACACACACACACACACACACACACACACACACACACTCAGTGGAATGACTCAAAACCGGACACTCTGTAAACCGGAATTCTCTGAAAACTGGACGTTTTTCACGGTCCCTTTTTAAATATCAGTACAAAAGAGAACCTCTCTAAACCGGATACCCCTTTTAACCGGACATTTTACTTGGGAGTTTCACTGTATATATTAATATATATATATTAATTAATATTGTAAGTGTAAAGGATCCACCGGTAAGGTTAGGTCCAGTGTCATCAAATATATTTTAGCACAAATGGTTTATTACATTAATATCGGACCATAGTTCGTTTCCATGGAGGTGGGAAACAAACCGTGAAGTAAAATCAAGCCTGTGAGATCATTCAATTTAAAACAAAAATCAATTACTTTTGTAGGATACCCTCAAACACTGGTGACAAGTTAGTAGTTGATCCCATTGTTTTCACTGTTACCAGTTCGTTTCATATTCAGGACACTCAGTTTTTTTGTAAAACATAATGTAGTACAGCTGAATGTCATTTTTCCTACTATTGTCATGACATATGCATAATTATGTACAACATTCAGTTAGCTGTTTTTGAACACGATATACTTCTGTTAAACATCCATCCACTACAGTCACTACTGACTTCTTCTTTAACTGACCTGTGGATTCGAGTTTAGCGAACGGAAGATCACAGAACCGTTTGAAGTCGCTGTAAAACATAAAGTACAGGAAGGTATAAAACAGTAGAATGATAGGCAGTGAAATATTAAAAGTGTTATCTATTAGAACTGGCTGTGCGTGGAATAACTAGTTATTGATTTAAAGAAGTTCTATACTTCTGACTGTCTCAAAATATTTGACCAGTTCTTGCTAGTAACTACAGGTAGTAACCAATGATTAATTGAATTTATTAATTAATGATATATTTCTAAATATGTCATAACAATAACCAATTATTCCCAATAATTTGAAGAAGTATCTAGTAATTAATTTAAAGTAGTCATATATACCTAAATATATCAAAACAGTAACAGGTTGTTGCCGTTGACTTGGAGACTGACAAGGTATCAATTTAAAGTAGTTATGTATTGCTAGTTATTGCAAAGTAATTGACAATAACTTGAACCAATAGACAGTTATTAATAAAAGTAATTGAATATTTCTAAATATGTTAAGACAGTGACCAGTTATTGCAAATAAACTGAAGCAGTAGACAACTGTCATTAAATGTAAGCAGTTATTCTCAACCTAAAGCAGAAACTAGTTAATAGCAAATTAAGACCATAACCGGTTACCCTGAATAATGTATATCAGGACAACAAATATTCACAAGTGGTATAAACCAGAAACTAGTTAGTAACAATTTAAGACCATAACCGGTTACCCTGAATAATGTACCTCAGGATACCAAATATTCGCAAGTGGAATAAACCAGGGACCATTTGTTCCTTACTTACCACTGGTAACTGAACACTTGGCAGCACTGATTGGAGCCTACTGACGTTGTTAAATATATCAACTCGCTTGTCATGGGAAACTGCAGATATGATGTTGTTCATTATACACAATGGTAGACCTTTCTTTTTGTCATATTCACTGAAACAAAACAACACATGTAAAGCTTTTGACCGTGTATTTCCTTCATTCTTTCCATAGTATTAGTTGTAATCACTGTAAACATGTAAACATTCGTTTGCAACCGTGTTCAGCTGTTTGGCAGCAATGCTAATATGATTTTAGATTTGGAATGCCCGAATCTACATAAAATATACTCATATTATCATTGCTATCAAACAGCATTATATGGTTGCAAACAAATCGCTACGCATGTTTAAATGGGTTACAACTAATTTTGAGGGAAGAATGATGGAAATACATGGTACAAATGTCTCAGGTTACAACATTTACCATGCAAACTTAAAACTGTCTGGTACAAATGCCTGCAGGCAGAGCAATAATGATGTCATAAAACCGTATTTCTGCAAAATGCAAAGTCGAATAGGCATTTAACAAAGTATTGATTGATTCCATGAATCTCTATCTGGTGCCTGGTCTACACGAGGACAGCCACTCTCGGGGAGATCCTTTACTACACAATACATCCTTCCTACACTGCTCAAAGGATCTCGTGGGAGTGGCAGTCCTCCTAAAGACGAGTGTGATAGTGAGTCATAAAGGCAATCACAACTTTGGCAAAATAACTTTTTTAATTTCCATTGAGCAGAGATATGGCTTTGATTACAGAAAACGAGGTTGCTGTTTAGATTCCGTATATTGCCTTCATTCTACCCACATTATTAGTTGTAATCCCTGTAAAAATATGTAGTGATTCGTTTGCAACCGTGTTCAGCTGTTTGGCAGTAATGCTAATATGATTTCATATTCGGAATGCCCAAATCTGCATAACATTTATTCAATATCATTGCTATCAAACAGCATTATATGGTTGCAAACAAATCGCTACGCATGTTTAAATGGGTTACAACTAATTTTGAGGGAAGAATGATGGAAATACATGGTACAAATGTCTCAGGTTACAACATTTACCATGCAAACTTAAAACTGTCTGGTACAAATGCCTGCAGGCAGAGCAATAATGATGTCATAAAACCGTATTTCTGCAAAATGCAAAGTCGAATAGGCATTTAACAAAGTATTGATTGATTCCATGAATCTCTATCTGGTGCCTGGTCTACACGAGGACAGCCACTCTCGGGGAGATCCTTTACTACACAATACATCCTTCCTACACTGCTCAAAGGATCTCGTGGGAGTGGCAGTCCTCCTAAAGACGAGTGTGATAGTGAGTCATAAAGGCAATCACAACTTTGGCAAAATAACTTTTTTAATTTCCATTGAGCAGAGATATGGCTTTGATTACAGAAAACGAGGTTGCTGTTTAGATTCCGTATATTGCCTTCATTCTACCCACATTATTAGTTGTAATCCCTGTAAAAATATGTAGTGATTCGTTTGCAACCGTGTTCAGCTGTTTGGCAGTAATGCTAATATGATTTCATATTCGGAATGCCCAAATCTGCATAACATTTATTCAATATCATTGCTAGCAAACAGCATTATATGGTTGCAAACGAATCACTACACACGCTTACATCGATTACAACTAATTTTGAGGATAGATAATGGAAATACATGGTAAACATGTCTCATGTTCCCCGAATATCTATATAATTGCTTTGTCATTCAGATTATGCGTGGACAGCTGTCTACCAATTTCATATTATATAATGACCCTACTTGTGGTAAAACACTAACCTAATACACCTTTGGTCTGGGATCATTCTCCGTCGGTGGGACCATTGAGCTATTTCTCTTTCCAGACAGAGCACCACGACTGGTATATCAAAGGCCGTGGTATGTGCTATCCTGTGTATGGGATGGTGCATATAAAAGATCCCTTGCTACTATTGGAAAAACGTAGACATTCATTAGACTTTGATTAATGCATCAATGTGATTAAGTGGTGTCGTTAAACAAAACAAACACTAAACTGTTTGTTACAAATGCTTCCAGGCTACGCAAGAATGATGACATAAAATCATGTTTCAGCAAAATGCAAAGTCAAATGGGCATGTCGCAAAATATTGATTGATTCCTTGAATCTGGTGCCTGGTCTACATGAGGACAGCCACTCTCGAGATCCTTTACTGAACAATACATCCTTCCTACACCGCTCACAGGATCTCCTGGTAGTGGCAGTCCTCCTAAAGACGAGGCACCTTATATAAGAAAGCAATTTTATTTATTTATTTATTTATTTAAAGTATATAGCTTTCCATCGAACCAATTATATGTATGGTCCCCAAATTAACTACATTAAAAAGATACATTTTGGACTGCTGTAATTATTTGTATGAGCGGGCATAAGCGGTTCTGGTGGCAGATGCACACAGCTGAAAAAACACAATTAGACCAGGGTAAATTGCATTTATTTTTTACTTCTATGTAAAAAGGTAAACATATTAAAATATACATTCAAATGTCTAATATTATTTTGTTAAAATATACAAATGTTGTTGTTGTAAAAGTAATATTTGTCTGGTGTAATAATCCAAAATTACACATGATACTGAACAAAACATAACAAAACTTAATGTACGATTCGAATATACCAAAATATTACTTCCTGGAGCTTGAACAACGAGCACATCATTCTTCCCATCAACCCAAAGTTGGTTCTTCAGCGGGAGACCTAGATAGTTGAAATATAATAGTTTATATTATATAGAGTACAGTATGACATTTCATATGCACTATTGCATTTAAATATCAAACTATATTCATTCATACCACTCACCCTCTTTCCATCTACTCCAAATTTCACCATTATTAGGAATGGTTCCTTGAAACTAATATTTATAAACTAATTGAGCATACCAGCCATTAGATACATTTTGATTTGGTTATTGTATTCCATATGTTTTTAAAATTATTTACAGATATGAATAACATAATAACTGCATTATATGTGGGTTTTTTCATTTATCATCTTTTTCATATAGATAAGTGACATTCTTTATGGGGAACTGTCAACAATTAACAATTCTGTCAAATTAAGGAAAACATGTTTTGGTAACACATATACCTTTATCAGATGTATCAGTAGATGCAATGACCTATCATAATAATAATAATAATAATAATAATCATAATAATAATCATAATAATAATCATAATAAAAAAATAAATAATAATATAACAATAAGAGCAGATACTCAAATATCTTTGTTTCGAGTTCATAATAAGAATTTGCAAAGAATACACAGGTTACATTTTGCAGACCGTAGTAAACAACAGAAAATCCCACTGGTCCCACTTCTGCCACCAATATAGTAATTGTCAATCTCATTGTGTACATGTGGGGTGCATATATGACCTGATTTAAGTTATTTGTTTCAGAATTATTTAGCCCCAATTTGGTACTGACCAGGATGTTAAATCTAAAAAAGCTTTTATGGACTATGTACTGGGATGGAATCAAGATATATGCATAAGTAAAGTGTGATGGCATAATCCAGCCATATTCTTTTCAATGGATTATAAGCACTGGATGGCATACTTTACATACATGTTAAAGCAAGATGAGCTATATTAAACAAATTAGAAATGTTTGTATTTAAAAACAAATATGATTTATTAACATAAATGAGCACATATTAAATTTGGTGAATGCACAAAAAGATAAAACATTAATGTACAAATATGAATACGAAAACAGGTTTACTAACACAACAGCAATAACATATTAAAATGTTAAAAAGAAACGAAATTGTTCAATTGATGAACTGAACGAAGTATTTTATTTTATGAAATGATAAATCATAAAAGCTGAAAACCTCGGCTAGCTCATCAAGTGTTTTTTACCCATGTTCAAAGATCCGTTTAGTTCAGCATATATTAGTGTGTATACAGATGTGGTCATACTCATCAGTCCATACTCTACAACCTCAAGCATACATGTGAAAATGCACTCATACTGATTCTGAGAAAACTGCACATAAAATGTCTATATGTACCTTTCATACAGGTTTAGTTGGTTTGGGTGGGTTATGCTAGGCTAAGCTAGCCTAAAATCTTATCAAATATGCTATTTTATTATATACTGCTTAAATGTTCACTATTCAAACTGCTATTTATAAATAAAGTAAAACTAAACAATTTCCTTTATTGGCTAGACTAAATAATCTGGACCATGTTTTTTCTTTGTTCTCTAATATTGGTCATCATTTCCAGTATGTTCATTCTTTCAGTTTTGTTCAGCTCGTTGTCAGGATATGTAGAGCGATGTATGTTCCAGTTCTTCCAATTCCAGCACCGTTAAAACAAACTGATTCTGTCAGAACAAAATGTCCTTAGAGATAGATCAAAGGCAATTTTATAAAACAAATAGGATGTTTTGATTTTTAAACAATTACAAATTAAGACATGACTGTAATGCTCAGCAGCTATTACCTGCAGTGCACCAGGACAGGACCAGGATGGGACGGGGGAGTCTCTCTTGTCAACCAGAAGAATTCCAGTAAGTCCAACACTTTAGGCACACCATGATCAGGCCATGACGTGAAGTGGTAATTATCAAATGTCTTGCATTTCTTAGACTGAGAAATAATTATAATACATTTACCACATATACAATAGGTATATAATTGATCAACACATGCTTTGTAGGATGTATACATTTCAGGTGACTTTACGACAAACACAGAAGAAAGAACATAAAGTACACTATACACTTTCTGAAGTGAGTCTGAAATCTTTATGATTCTATATTCAATGGACGAGCAATATGATTACTGGAAATAATACATATCATGTCACTTTATGAAAAAAAAAGAAAAAACAGCAGAGAAAAAGACTCCCCCTCCCCCCAACAACTGGAGGTACTCAACACAGATATTGAGGGTAGAATGGATGTTTTGTTAAAGTTGGATACGGCAAGTTATACTGCAGAAAAGAACCAAACATAAATACACATGAAGACTATCGTATTATCGTATATGACTTCAGAAGTGTGAAATAATGTTGTTAGAAAATGTCATGTATGACTAAATATTCGATGAAATCTATTTCTGGCTTTTCTGAACACATTGTAATATCGCTGTAATCAGTGATTCATGTTTATGTGGAGTAATTGTTGAGTCTTTCCCTTATCTGTACATTGTGCAGAGATAAGGGCTTCATTATGACTAGTGTTACAGTTTTATCTTTCCAATTAATAGGAACAAATTCTAGAATTGCTTTTCGTTATTTTAGCAGTCAGTGTTTATCTGTCCTATAGATGAAGCACTAGATCGAGTGGAAGCAACTACTATTTTGTCAACTGCCAATTCCATTTTGTGCAGATATATGGTCTTGATCATGGAAAATGGCCTTTTTGTTTTTCAGATTTACTTTCGTTTGTGTGATCTGTATCTTTCTAATGATGTAGTCTGCTCGTTCAGTGACGTCCTTGACCACCACGACAAAATATCCAACTTTCATCGACCCCGAATCTTTCCAGTAGGGCACACACGTATGCTAAAGTACAATCGAAAGTTATCTCTAAATATTTAATAACCCAAAGTGTAAATTTGTAGGAGTCGAACCTATTGCACCTACATGATATTCGACAGGCCGTGATCGTATCCACTCAACCAACCAGGTCTTCCACACTAATGGAAGACAAATTAACCAGAGTTACGAAAGTGTGCTGGCAGATGCTCGGTTGGAAACTAATGCAATAGTTTGTATTAATAAACAGCAATTTCTAAATTGCAACGGGGCTAATGACGCCCTCTGGGACTAATATTTTCAAAGTAAGTATCCATCATGTATGATTAATGAGGAATATAAAAAATGCTATCTTGGCGTGTTGTACTTTAGAGTACAATACATTAGAGACCCATACATTATTGAAACTAATGGTACAATTAGTTAGCGTTCCATAAATTAAGACTAGTAATGTACTAGTGATCGACTATATGTGACAATTTATCAGTTGGGCTCCACCGATGTGATGATCGATTATTAAAATGTATAATCGATTATCGCGGAAAATGTTAACTGCAATTGTTCCTACAGCTTAGGTGTTGGAATTGCTATAAATATGCCGTAAGTTGTGTCAACATGTGCATGGACACAGTGTACTAGAGGTAAACATGTTTATTGTTACCGTTTGTACATGTTCATGGGAAGCATGGACAATATTATATATTATATACATCTTGATTTTCTGGACTAAAATCAAATACGAACCTTCCCAGCCTCCACTAGGTTTGTTAACATGACAATTTGTCCACAATCCTGCTCCCAGATAATTCTCCAGATATCTGGTAAGGTATCTTTATTTGGAGCTGGAATACAGAATGAATATCCAAATGACATGGGTTTTAGACTTTACCGTAGTGATTAGTTAAATCCTACCAATATGCAGCAAGGACTCGCGCTTTGCACTGATAGGAAAGAACATACAAATGTGTGTGTGTGTATATATATATATATATATATATATATGTAACCGGATGTTTGAAATTGCATTTTACATACACTACAATTTTGAAACAGTTTACATATATTTTATTCTGTCTAACTCTGAATAGTACAAAGCTGTCTCTTATTTTTTTTCTATTGTTTTCCTGTGTCTTTGGCATTGTCAGCTTGGGTTGTGTTCACCCTCAACTTAGTGTTCAGGCCAAGTAATCGTTCAATAGTAAGCGCATCTATTGTTTCTTTTGTTACCTGATGTTCTCTGGAGTCAGATACGTTTAAACATTCAAACAAGACAGAGGTGTGTTTTCTGCATTGCATGTTTTATAGTTGATCAAGTTCTGCACAGCACCATTATCAACAACACAGGTAAATACAAACACATATTTTAAGATATAACGATATGTTTTAAGTAGTAAAATAGATTAGTGTATGTATATTTTATGATAAGCCTTAAATTAGAACTTAGCTTGTGGAAGCAGTTGATTAAACTTATTCTATAGCGAATGGGTTGAAGTAGTGTTTAATAATGTTTATAATTATATTGGGATATTTGTCTTCTAAGACGAATATGTGATTAGGTTTGATGATAATAAAATTAAGTAAATAACTAAATCGGTTATCATTCTATTTTATTATTAAGTGTATATATGATATTAATATATTCTATGGGTATATTTTATGAGTGTATATTTATAAGTGGTATTTTGTTGACAGGTTATCAATGATGTAATTCAACCAGCATCATTATTCAAACGACCTGACCCACAGTCGGTAGGTTAAATATTTATTTATGTGTATATGATTTTTATGATTGTGTGTGCTATGGAATACACATAAGTGTTTATTTGTATAGTTATTTTATAACGTGCTTAACACATGCTGATATAGCAATGATGTGATAATTAAATTAACCTTTGCATTATAATTATATTTGATTTGAGTCTGAATTGAAATGTCAATACCTTAAATGTACATTGGTAATATAATATTGAAGTAATTTGTACTTAACGTGGAAAACGTAACTGATTTTATGCCCGTTTGTTATTCCAGGGTCGTTATAGAGATATATACATGTGTGTTGATGTATGTTTTACATGTACATTGGGATCTTCACATCCCTCCAGGTGATCCCTGAACAACGACATTAAACCCCAGCTGAAGTCGTATGTGCTATATAAAGCCTTCGGTAACATATATATATATATATATATATATATATATATACAAACACACACACACACACACACACACACACACACACACACACACACACACACACATATATACTAGTATATATATATATATATATATATATATATATATATATATATATATATATATATATATATATATTCTATTGATCAATGATAACGGAGTTTAAAGATAACGTAAGATGTGATGTGTATGTTATCAATACACACAGTATCGTCCATAACGCAAGCTAGAAGAGGTATATTTTAAAAAACACGAAATTTAATGTATTTAAAAAAATAAATAATGTCTAAATTAAAGTTAGCATATCTTACTATTTCGTCATTTATATTTATACAAAATAATCAATTGATTTTGAAAAAAAAAAAACACATACTGATAATGTATAGAGAAATAGCAAAACTAGCAAATTATGTGCTAAAGCATGAACAATTCTATAAAATAATACAGTGTCACGGCTCTACACCAAATTCGGACATTTTCGTTTAATTCGGGCATTCGACCCTCTACAAAAATGGAAGCCCGTACGTCTATGTATAAATATATATACTTCAGTACCTATGACGGTAATACCAAATATTAATGCAATTTTACATGTATGATTACAATAATCAATTCACATGGGTAGTAACCAGCGTGTTTGTTCTTGCACCTGTTTTCTGATATCTGGGAATCATTGTACGGATGACTGAACCCACTTCGAAGTTTCGGGAATCGATGTAATATTCATGTTATAGTGTATGCATAAAGTGTTTGTACTGACAATAGCTAGTGGGAATTCCCTTATTAGTAGAGTTAGAAGAGTGCTGGACTCCTACATTCACAGTCTGTGCTTCGAATCTCCTTAGTGGTGGTTGATTTATTTCTTACATTTGGAACTGACGTAGGGACTGGGTGTGTTCTGAACACAAGGATATGATTATAACCCCGTGTCACGGGGATTCTATAATACCCGTAACTGAATAAAACACGATTATCAAAATATCTCTCCTAACTGTATATCTATTAGATCTCTCTGTAACAGGCGGTATATACCCGCTTTGGCTCGTCTCTAGGTATGATCAGAGATACGATCTTATATAAAGTATATATTATTATAGCACGTTTAGTTCACTAGAAAACACCACAAAAACACAATACTCTTTGGAATCTGTATTAACCTACGCTGAGAAATGTACAGCCGCAGTAGTTAATTAATAACAACAATAATAACAACTCAGAACTGATCACTTAATTAGTTAATCTCTAGGTGTCTAGTTTACACAATATGCGAATCACTTCACCGTGACACAACACCCACACGTGTGATAATTGAGAAACGCTAACACACACACACACGTGTGATAATGGAGAACCGCTTCCAGGGGAACTTAATTAATAAAGGAATTACAACACTATTCCTAACTGGTTAATTTTTAATTAACCCTTAACTACTCATTCAGTAACCTTGTAACACAGAATTAATACTGGTACCTATCACAATAAAGACAATAACCTACAGTTTACCTAGGTCTTCTAGGATGACTGGCTAAGCTTTATATTACCAAATACTCGTATAAATATAGACCAGTAAGACTACGATTTACTTCGTCAGATGACCGAAGACACTGTCTAAATAATATTGGTATAATACAGTATTAAAATATTTAAAGTCACATCAATCACATCAAGGTTATACAACAGAGCAGAAATAAAATATTTACCAAAGTCCAAACGGACTACGTTCCCTGGGAGCCGTCCTTTTTGCTTCTCCTCATAACTCTAAAATTCTAGCTATTTATTATAAAAATGAGAATATCGCCTGGGGGTACAAGGCGGTCCTCCCCCTATCATCTGATATTCCACCTCTCCCAGAGACGCATTTTTCTCTTTGATCGCCAGACTTACTGACGCCATCGTCGCCAAATCACGGTTGTAAAAACCGCACTCGCAGGGGTATTACGTAACTACTGGCCACATGGCTCCGCACATGGGCTGGGTGTGTATTAGACGACCATCGCGCAGAAGTATTACGTAACAAGTTGCCCACCTAGCTAAGTGCATTTGGAACTGCACACGGCCTTCTAAAACAATTAATAACGCCACAGGCGAAAAGAAATTAAGAGCATGTACCGTCACACCCCGTCAAGATCCGAAACAGTTCCGTTGGCCATGGCCCATAGCTCTCTACTTCAGCTCAAATATTTTATTTTATAATGGGCTGTTGAAATGCTAAACAAACAGAATGAAAACATATTCGAGCAAAACACAACCACATTTGGCATTCTGCCACCAAACGAGAGACATACGTGTGGTACATCCAAGACGTCTATATATGAAGAAGTGCATATGAAATTGTATTACTTTTCTACTTTACAGTAGGAATAGCCTAAATGACAGCAATGAGTCTCTGCCTACCTACCCTCTTTTGATTTTTACTCCATCTCCCCTACCTTTCTCTCCCCTCTCTCTTTCTCTCTCTTCCCCTCCACCCCCCCCCCCCCTCTCTCCTCTCTCTCTCTCTCCTCCCCCTCCCCCCCTCCCTCCCTCTCCCTCTCTCTCTCTCTCTCTCCTTTTATACAATTCTAACTAAACAATCAGACTCAAAGTAATCTCCCAACGCAATGACAAATGTAGATAGCTTACAACATATTCTGCTGAAATCCTCCAGGTTGTTTTCAGGTGCTCTCTATGATACCTTCAAGTTCTGTGGCGTCAAAACCTTCATCTGACAGGCTGAAGGAAGGAACTGCCGGTTGGACATCATTGTAGTACGTGTTAGGATCCTGGATGTCCTCCTCGTCTTGGTCAGGCTGTTGGACTTCTGACTCTCCTTGATCAACCACTAGCGCAACGTCACCAGTGGTTACGACTGGTACTTCATCACTGGCGAAGGCCTTATTTACCTCAAACCTTTTGGCAGAATTTGTTGAGGATCGTTCAACATTTACGTAGGTAGATACCTCAGGTGCATGGGGTTTTCTTTCTGTAAATTATTTGGAGGTGCTCAAATATATTATCAGGGTCAAACCTAGATAGCATGACTGGGGGAGAGGGGTCGTAAATGAATCTAGGCATATTACTATCACTGATTGCATGGGGAGGCACTCATATTGGGGACCAACCACATTGGCTATGTAACATGCTATGAGGAGAAAGGAAATTATGTAACTTGGTGAGAAAAATAGAGGGGAGGGGTGGAGTCATTGCTCCCATGGTCCACCCTAGTTACACCAGTGAGTACTAGAGTATAAGCTAACTAACAAAAAAACACTTTGAAAAGGACACTTTATTATTTAGATTAAAACAATGGGCCCCATGCTTTTCCACTAGTTAAGGCAATGGTTGCTAAATGTTTCACTGACAATTTGCTCAATTTGTTTTCCAATAAAAACCCAAACAACAAAATTAACAAAACCCCAAGGTAAATAAAGAACAGTCGATGAAATAATATCTTTTGTCGATGGTTTATTTTGTGATACGATTAGCTCACCAGCTTTGGTATCGTCTTTTGCCTGTTTCCTTCTCCTAAATAGCATAATAATCTTTAAAAAGGTAAGTGTTTAAAAACTGGGCCGAACAAAACTGTATTTACTCTCCTGGGGTAAAGAGATAACGACATCTAGTGAAACGTTAACAAACTTTATTCCAACAAAAATTCGTTTTACAACTGGGACATATAACAACTTTACTGGAGGTCAAATGTTGAGAATTCCACAATTAAAACATGTGTTCTCAAACGAAAAGGAAAACACAGCGGGGTTATCCCTATTCTATTTTGTTTTGTGTTTAAATCAATGAATAAATGAATGAATGAATAAATGAATGGATGTTTAAGTTAAACTTTAACTATACCCCAGCACAAAAATACACCCAGCTATTGGGTGTCACAAAAGGTAAATATATAGAAATATTAATGCGTTTATAAAACACAAAAACTAAAAAAAATTCCTATACATGTCATGATATTAAAGCAGAGGGTCAAACTCCAAACATATCTTACTCATTGTTATAATAAAACTCACTAGACGGGGGACATCACTAAGACATATAAACTGACAGGCTTAAACTATATGACAAAACGCACTTCAGAATGACATTAACATATATTCTCTGAAGAACATTTTCTAGAACCCAACATATTAACCTCTGCACCACCCACTGGCTGCACTTAACCTTTATACCTATGCCAAAATTACCAAATGTTTGACACCCAATAGCAGATGATTAATTAAGCAATGTGCTCTATTGGTGTTGTTAAAGAAAACAAAATGTTTAACTTTTATACCAGCTACTCTCAGGGCACAGTAGATTGGAAATATTTTGAACTGACATCTGAAAAAGCATTTACCCCAGAAATACAAAGGTGACGACGGCCACGACAACGAGAAACATAACGGTACCGATGACGCCAGCGATAATTGGTCCTGGGTTTTCAGCAGGCAGAGAAGTTTGCGCAAAGCCTGCAATAACACAAATTCGCATGTGCTTCAATATTGTGTCCTATATCATTAATATTGGTATCTTATTCATTATGAAAAGAACGAGTAAAGTTTATTAATATATTATGTGATCAGATATTTAAAGAAAAGAAATAGAATATTGAACAACTGTGTTTTACAAGAGTTAACTACAGTAATTTCAAGCATACTTTTATGTCAGAAAGTTGCTTAAAACCTTTTGTATAATAAATGCAGTAGCATATAAAGTAAGAACTACTGTATAAATACTTTTCTCAACTCCCACTTATTTTACAAATTGTGTCAAGAGCCTGGAAATGCCATATTTGAAAATATGCAATTAAAAATGCACCTAACCTCCTAAAACATGTCCAGGCCCTCTGGGCCCTCAACTGTGACTCTCCCAAGCAATCACATTGGCAGTGGCTGCCACTTTCAAATACACTCTGCAGGCCCTAATAAATTAGCAAATTAATAATAATGTTATATACACGAAAAACTACTATATTAAAGAAACCCCATTACGCTTAGTATAACTACAATATAAAGAAACCCCATTAAGCTTAGTATAATATAACCACAACAGTTATGTTCCGAGTATTGTAGTAACTCACCTAGAACATGACTCTGTGTACTTACTGAGGACCGGCCTCGGTGGCGTCGTGGTTAGCCATCGGTCTACAGGCTGGTAGGTACTGGGTTCGGATCCCAGTCGAGGCATGGTTTTTTTAATACCGACTCCAAACCCTGAGTGAGTCCTCCGCATAGCTCAATGGGTAGGTGTAAACCACTTGCACCGACCAGTGATCCATAACTGGTTCAACAAAGGCCATGGTTTGTGCTATACTGCTTGTGGGAAGCGCAAATAAAAGATCCCTTTCTGGCTGTCGTAAAAGAGTAGCCTATGTGGCGACAGCGGGTTTCCTCTCCAAATCTATGTGGTAATTAACCATATGTCTGACGCCATATAACCGTACATAAAATGTGTTGAGTGCATCGTTAAATAAAACATTTCTTTCTGTCTTTCTTTCTATGTACTTACTGAGAGTGCAGTCGTCTCCTTGCTAACCTGCTTCACATGTTCCGTTACATAAACCAGTCACGAGATCACATGCTCCACCATTAGCTTTACAGTGTCTGACACTGCAGGAGGAATTGCATTCTGGGTCATAATGTCCATCATCACACCCTGTGAAATTATATAAATATTTAAATAATGCTTGACATGTGGAATAGTGGTTGAAGATAAAGAAACCACGTTTTTGCAATGTTTTTTGGTTGCCTCTATCTGACTGTGTATTTGCCTCTCTTGTCTCTCTATCTGTCTCTATCAATATATCTACCTATATGTCTACCTATATATCTACCTGTCTATATATCTAACTATCTATCTATCTATCTATCTATCTATCTATCTATCTATCTATTTATATCTATGTCCGTCTGTCTGTCTATATATATATATATATATATATATATATATATATATATATATATATATATATATTCATTAATATATCTATCTATCTATCTCTATGTCCGTCCGTTCGTCCGAACATTTTTATAAACAATAAAATTGAGAAAAGTAAGTATCTAAATACAAAATTTTACAAACCCCTGAAACCATTAATTTTACAGTCGTTTTTGTTTATTCCTTAAAATTACCGATATCGGGTCCACATGACTCGTGGAAATTGACTTAAAATGAAAAAAGATGAATTAACATTCGGTGCGTGTCACATGACCTCACACGTGCCAGATCAACAAGGCCAAAGCATTTAATTTTTACGATTTTTAAGACACCTGTTGTTAGAATTTCTTTTCAATTATTATATTCGATCTGCAAAAGATATGCTACATTTCTGTGCCTCTATTGTAGTGAATAGTATTCATAATCCATTCATAACAGTTGTAAATAATTTTGACTATATAAATTGTGTTAATTTCGAATCAATTCATTAAAAAAATTATATTTTACAAACTATTCACAGGTATTGACATCAAGTGTGAGCGATGTGTGTTGATAAAACGCGGACCGGACCAGAACGCTTGATAAATAGACTTTTTCCTTTAAACAAATTAATAAATTATGTGTTCGGCAATTGTGCATAATTAAGAAACATATAGTTTTTCATGTAGTTGCCTTAAAAATGGAAAATGACGAACCGCACATGCGCAGTACGATACTTTTTGAAAACGCATGCGCCTGAACGCAGTTAGAAACGTCGCACCCTTTCCTGTTTAACGGAGGGTGTTTCACTTTTATTTATTAGAATGGATTTGTTTTACGTCCAGATTGTTGATTTTTTACCTTACTTGATTGCAATTTATTTTGTTTCACGTATTGTGGCTGAAAAATGTAGAATAGTATTTCCGTAAATATCGTATTCGTGTTTTTGTTGTTAGGTGAACGCAGTTTGGGACGTCGATGGTATATATATATATATATATATATATATATATATATATATATATATATATATATATATATATATATATATATATATATATATATATATACAATCCATAACAACTAGGGGATATTCCATTTCGCGTTTATAATTCTGGCGGATGCGATTGCATACACTGAAATGAAGTATGAACCATGTTAGACTATTCAATACCTGTCACAAAAAACGCAAAAACACAACAATCACGTGTAGGCGTTTTGCATGTGGTCGATATGAACGCCACAGGGGTTCACTGCGAGATATGCATTAAAGTGAACAGGTAATCCCTAGCCATTTCACCAATACTTTTTTTTTTTTTTTTTTAATTGGAATTACACATTTGTGACATGCGTCGACTGTCACATGACGAGTGTCCACGTGCCGTTAGCATGTTACAGATTGGCACGAGACAGACCGCTGTGGCAAACACATTGAACGTGCCACAATCGGTGATAAGCAGATTATGGGCACGATACCGTCAGACACACAATGTGGACGACCGAGGTTGCTCAGGTCGACCAAGGGCGATAATTGCTCAACAGGATCGTTTCATCCGTACGTCAGCCTTAAGAAACTGTGCCCAAAGTGCCACGGAGATCAGAGACCAGCTTCACACAACTACATATGTGAGAGTGAGTGGTCAGACAATTACAAATCGGCTACACACGTGGCATTTGCATGCACGGCGCCCTCGTGTCATTCCACGTTTGACCGACCGTCACATTACTGAAAGACGTCGTTGGTGTCAGAAGCACCAGCGCTGAGACAATCGGCGATGTAGTAATGTTCACAATGGACTTCCATGACAGACGCAACATAGTGTGGCGTCGACGTAATGAACGAGTCCATGATGTAAACGTTAGACAGCATGACCGTTTTGGAGATGGGTCCGTTATGGTTTGGGGTAGCATCACAGTTACGAGAGGAACAGTTTTGCACATTATCAGTGCACTGGTCTGTACTACCGAGACAACATCTTGGCAGCACGCGTTGTGCTATTTGCACGTCGCCATGGCCGTCGTTTTCGCTTTCAAGATGACAACGCCAGGGCACACAGAACCAGAATTGTTACCAACTACCTCCGGGCACAAAACATCACCACTTTACCATATATATAGTTTATAGGGAGAACAAGATATTTTAATAAAATGTACAGTTTATTTTAATTAGTAGACCTCTTTAGTCACCCTTATTATTTCCTAAAAGATTTCAAAAGTGTAAAATAATCCTGCCAAATATATTTGACGTTCATATTTTTTTTTTTTTTGCGACACAATGAACATATTCCCATTGTAATTCTTTCATACCTGTACAGTCGGTTTCGTTGTAGTTATTCTCTCTCTCTCTCCTCCACACGACCCGTCAACGTGAGTACAGCTGGCTGATGTATTCTGACAATGTCTCTTGTTACATTTAAATACACAACCTGGACCATATGAATTCTCGTCACATTCTAAACAAAATTAAATAAAATATATAAATTTAAAATTTGCACCTCAAATTTGTTTACATTTACTGGAATTGTTTGCCTTTTAACCACAGTATGACCATCAATATTCAAATAACAATGGACAGATACTTGGGTAACCGTTGGTAATGAATTTAGTTTTAATGAACGATGGACTATGCATACTAGTTTATTGTTAGGAAAATAATCCTTTCTCCGACAGAATAAAATCATAATCTAAGATCCACTGGCAATTACACACTTCAGTTACCAAGGTCTCACATTGAACTATATAAAAAGTAGTTCAGTTACCCAGGTGTACAGATATGGAATGCACTTCCACTTGATATTAGACACCAAACGTCACTTACGAGCTTGAAACAAAACTTGAAGCAATATCTTGAAAATCTACTTCGCTGAATAGTTATGGGTTTTTTGTTTCTTTTTGTATGTATGTTTAGTATATATTGCACAACTAACAGGCGTCTGTCAAATAAGAGGATTAAACATTATTATTGTTAGTAGTACGTTTTATACGCTCTTAGTTTAGGCTTGTTTTATGTGTATCTGTAGCAACTTTGTTTGCATGCATTTAGAGTAGAGTAAGATGTACATATATATATATATATATATATATATATATATATATATATATATATATATATATACAGTCGAACTTCGTTAACTCGAAGTTGAAGGGGACGACGAAATAGTTCGAGTTTCAGGGAGTCCGAGTTTTCGAAATTCGTACAGCAGACCCCAAAGTGAAACTGCATTGTAGTATTATCATTTCGTTGATATCGGAAGACACGTTTGCTGCTCCATCCCTGTCCCCAACACACATATGTTAGCACATTCCTTCTGTGTATATGATAAAACTAAGTAAATATTAACAGAAACGAGATAAATCCGATCAATTTGACGTACATCTCTATGTACTTTTATTGTATTTATTAATAAATTAAAATGCTGGATGTCGATTAGCACTAAGTACGTTTGTTTACCAAATAAAAAATACACAATATAAATAGCAAAATTATTGTAAATCACAAAAATCATTTTAAAAAACCCTCACTAACATAGCGGGACATAACATAACAAATCAAAACACAGTATGCCAAATAGCACTAAGTCATGTACTTTTTTCACATATAAAACATTCACAACAGTACAAAATAATGTATAGCTCTCAAATCACAAAGTACAAAGAGCAGAACTATCAGCATTTTTTTTTTAATTAAAGATTGTTTGGCACACTTGCACAAAAAAAAAATCGTCTTTCATTACTGTGTCTGTAATCTTGCACAGATTGAGCAGCATTTCTTCCGAATGTTCACGGTTCTGCAGGTAGCACCTAAGGTTAGCACACGCTTCCAAACAAACAGCGTTAATTGTTATTACAACAGTTCTTTGAAGATTACAAGACTATCCGGACTTCGTGTGATGAGGCCCGCTGCCGTGTACAAACACCGACAACCATACAAACACCGACAACCAAATGCAGGCATGTAGGATCATTTCGTTCCGCATAGTCGGCGATCTATTAGTCTGTAATTACCGAGTGTATCATCGATAGCCGAGACCAGTCGGGGCACTCACGCTTGGCTTGGGTGACAATTAATTTTTCTTTAAAGTATTACCGGTACAGTTAAAAGGCTCAGTCACTCCACAAACTTCGAATTTTGGAAGTGCAATATCCCTTAATTTTTTATGGTGGGACCACAAAATTACTTTGAGAGATAGAGTTTTTCGAATGTTCGAAGATTGAGTGTTCGAAGTCTGTTATTACTAGTTTGTATAGCAGTTCGGCCGGGACCGCCGTTTCACTTCGAGAGATCGAGGTTTTTGAAAGATCGAAGTTTGAGTTATCGAAGGTCGACTGTATATATATATACATATATATATATATATATATATATATATATATATATATATATATATATATATATATATATATATTATTCCCCAAACCAATGTTTCAATATATTGCTGAGGGACCTGTGGAAGGTTTTTTCTTCTTCTTATTCTTCTTCTTCTTCTTCTTCTTCTTCTTATTATTATCATTATCATTATCATTATTATTATTATTATTTAAAAAAGAATTGTAAATTAATTTGGCTACATTTGCGACTAACGGTTTATGAATCTGAGGTATTATACAGATAAATTTAATTGGACTATAATGGGCATTTTGACCTCAATGACACAAATAATCTCGTGTGCTACATGATGCTATGATTGGCAGGTTCATCGCTCACCTTGGACCATGATGCAACACAGTTTCTCACTGTTAACAATAAATGCCGTCAAAAACTTTCTGAGCGTATTTGGATTGGTTGGTAAACTAGAATAATTAATAGTTACAAATGTTTTACTTACTCTCAGTGCAATTTGCATTCCTCCAGCCTGGCTACCAGCCATCTTGACAAATCCCATACTGAACATCACAGCTTGAGTTGTCTACCTTACAGTGTGTTCAATACAGTTAAACAAGCAGCTAGGAGCAAACGTATTGTGTCGACATTCTGTAGATTAAGAAGCCTTGATCACGTCATGTGTTATGTGCGTTTAATCATAGTGGTAAGTGAAATAATGAAATTCTGTGCTGCGGTTTACATGTTAGTATGTTGTGTTTAAAAAACACTTTATAAACTGCGTGTGTAGAATACGACATGTCAAATAATTCAATACCGTGGTCAATTATATGATAATTATCACGTGTGTTTAAGATATGGATATCATGGGCAAGTTATAGTATACACCGTATATATATATATATATATATATATATATATATATATATATATATATATATATATATATATATATATATATACGGAGTGCGGTCAGCGTGTACGTGTAATGTGTGTAATATATTGAATGCATACTGGTACAATCTACAGATATGTGTAATATGTGTAAGATCAAAATTGATGTACAATCTACTAATATGTGTAATATCGTGCATACATACTCGTGATTCTATCTATTGTTATATGTAATGTGTGTAATATCTTACATACATACTTGTGGTTCTATCTACTGATATATGTAATGTGTGTAATATTCTGCATACATACGTGTGGTGCTATCTACTGATATATGTAATGTGTGTAATATCTGAATACATACTCGTGGTACAACCTACTGATATATGCAACCTGTGCAATATCTTAAATACAAATCGCTGTACACTCTGCTGATGTGAGTAATGTATGCAATATCTTGAATACCTACTCGTTGTACAATCCACTTATATGTGTAATGTGTGTAATATCTTTAACACATACTTTATTTACACTCTTTTGATATGTATAAAGTGTATAATATCTTAAATACATACTCTTTGTACAATCTTCACCCTGATACCCTCGATCACAGCCTTGGTCACATTTCCCAGTCACGTAATCACACGACGAGTTTCCAAGACAATTTCGCTGATTACAGTTGTTTGCACATCCGAAACCATATGCAGATTCTGAACATACTGAAATAGTAACACAGGGAGCTGACGTTATATTGCGACTTACAGAGACCACTAAGGCCACTACACCCTCTTATCTCTCACTAACTACTAATAATTAACAACTAACCCATTGTCCTGGGTAGACAGCCCAGACAACTGAGGTGTGCGCCCATGACATCGTGTTTGAACCTTAATTGGAAATAAGCAAGAAAATATATTAAAATGAAATGAAATTAAATGTGGTACGAGATCTTTTAAGGGAGGTTAATATAGTAGCAGTATTATGAGTGGGTAATTGTAATAGTTTCTCGTTAATTGTAAAAGTCAAGGATGTAATTGTTAGTTATGTTTATTGTCTTAATAATAATATGATATATCAATTTGTCTTTGTGTTATTTGTTTTGTATAATTGCATATTTGTGAAACGATGTCGACCTTGGTCTTCACAAAAAGTTGTTGCTCTTAAAGTGTACATTATTTTGGAGATTAAATGTACCGTACTGAACCGAATCTCCACGTTGGTCCGCTATATACTGTCTTGAATACATAATCGTTGTACAAACTACATATATGTGGAATGTGTGTAATATCTTGAACATATACTTGTAAAATCTACTGATATGTGTAATGTGTGTAATATCTTGAATACATACTTATTATACAATCCACTGATATGTGTAATGTGTGTAATATCTTGAATGTATACTCGCTGTACAATCCACTGATATGTGTAATGTGTGTAATATCTTGAATGCATAATCATTGTACGATCCACTGATATGTGTAATGTGTGTAATATCATGCATACATAATCATTGTACGATCCACTGATGTGTGTAATGTGTGTAATACCTTGAATACATACTCGCTGTACAGCCTACTGATATGTGTAATGTGTGTAGTATTTTGAATACATACTCGCTGTACTATCTATTGATACGTATAAACTGTATAATATCATAAATCCATACTCGTTGTACAATCTTCACGCTGATACCATCGATCACAGCCCGGATCACATTTCCCAGTCACGTGATCACACGACGAGATTCCAAGACAATTTCGCTGATTGCAGTTGTTTGCACATCGGAAACCGTATGTAGATTCTGAACATTCTGAAATAGTAACACATAGAGCTGACGTCATATTGTGACTTACGAAGACTAGCATGGCCCTGTAGCCAGTATGATAAACATCGGATTAGTTTACTGAAATGCAATACATCTGATATTTTAAAAAGTTCTAGATAATAATGTTTAAAATCTAAAACATTATATCAATAAATACATTTGGAATTATCTTTGAATCAGTCATTTTGATATGTATTCGGTGGTTGGAATAAAACAGATACTTACGAAAGTGGCGTAGGTCAGAACCTATGTTAAATGCTTACTCACTATAGGATGGCCATAAATGCAGTGAACATAGACATCTTGATATGCTAAAACAGGTTCGTTTTACAAACAAGAAACCTTTTACATTACGGTTGGTGTAAATCGCTAACGACGAAGGAGTGTGTATCCATATCCCCGAAAATTGAAAGTGCCCCTAAATTTCAGTTTGAAAGAGTGGCAGACTTGATGCAGATAGGTGAAGAAGAATGCCCACGTATAGACAAAATACACGACATCCGTCATTGTAGCAGTCATGACCTTGTCAAAAGTTTCCTTTGATTCTGCTTTGTGCAGAAATATGACTTTTGATTAGGGGGAAAACAAATTACGTTTAGATTTACCATGCAGATATAATGATTGTGGATCATGGAAACAATTACAACTTTGCCTCACGCTCGTTCGACTCTGCCTTGTGCAGAGATGTGATTTTAATAAGTAAATACGGTTTTGTCGTTCAGATACTGCATGTATATAATTTTAGTAGCTGACAATTTCAGAGAAACACTGTCTTTATATAATGTATATCGGTGAACTTTAGACTACTGTACATATTATTTTTGATGCAGTTCATCACTCCAAGAAGAAAACAACTACAACGGCAGTTTTGAAGTTTATTTGATCAGATCTGATCAAACCTCTCCATAAGATGTACATGTGATTTTAGATAAGATAACGGCTTAATTGTTTTGATATATACCTGTGTGTGTGTGTGTGTGTGTGTGTGTCTGTGTGTGTGTGTGTGTGTGTGTGTGCGTGTCGGTGTGTGTATGTGTGTGCGTGTCGGTGTGTGTGTATTTGTGTGTGTCTCTGGCTGTGTGTGTGTGTGTGTGTGCGTGTGTGTGTGTGCGTGTGTGCGTGTGAATGTGTACGTAATCACTTTTATGTTAATAAAATCGTCGAATTCTTTACACATTTAGAACATTTGCACCGTAAGAAGGTTATAAGATAGTTTTGGAGTAAATCTTACTCTCTGTGCAGTCTGGTTCCATTCATCCTGCTGTACATCCATTGTCACATTGTCACCATTACAGTGTCTGCTGGGGCAAGAGTTGTCACACAGAGGACCATAGTGGTTAGAGTCACAGTCTGAAAACACAGACATACAAAGTGAATGAATTCTAACATACTGTTATACGCTTAAATGTATGTTTTACACTGACAGGAAATTCACCGACATAAATCATAAATGGTTGATTGGAATAAACATAAAATAGATAAATTGAATTGATAAAACACTTTATTTATTTACATTTTATGCACTATTCTCAATTTGAGTAGCCTCTTTTAGAAACTGCTGCCAGCTCACATAATCACAAAACGTCTACATATATTGCACAAACGTATGAATTAATTTATATTTATGTCTTTCAGCGTTGGTTCCAAATGCAAGAATGGATTTTACTAGACATTCTTCTGGCTATAAATTTTTCATATTTTTACTATTACACTATGTTTTCTTTCGTTTTCTCCATACGGATATGGTACGTACAGATATCATTTGTAGTTGATCAAAATAAAGTGTGTTCTGTTTAAATTGCGAATTATATATAAAAAATTTTTTTGCCAAAATCACAATACTATTTTGTATTAAACATTTATTTTCTGTAAGGCCAAATAGACATCAGCATTTGTTTTATTTTTGGAACAACAGTCAATAATATGGATTGCTGATGTTCTAGTTATCTGAACAGTTATGATACTAAGACTGCGAACGGGTTATTGTGACTTTTACAAATTTGCAAACCAAAACATGTCGTAATTGTTGCTAATTGGGAAGCGGGATTTAACCGCCTCGGTTGACTCATTCTCTAATGGGATTTGTCGCGTCCAACCTAGTGTCCCACGACTGATATATCAAAAGCCGTTATATGTGCTGTTCTGGAGAGTGAATATCAAAGACGACCAAACGTTTGACATCCAATAGTCAATGGTTAATAAATCAATGTACTCTACTGGAGTAGTTAAAGAAAACAAACTTTAACTTTCGTGTCAAAGATTGCCAAATGTTTGATATCCAGTAGCCGAATATTAATAAATCAATGTGCTCTAGTGGTGTCGTTGAACGAAACAAACTGTATCTGTTTTAAACTTCCAATAATATAAACAATCTGTATAGTATGAGTTACAGCATACCACTGCATAACGCCCCAGTCCAGTTTGGTTTACATCCTCCTGTACATTTTCCAGTTACATAGTTGCAAGTTCCATCTCCACAATGACAGAACTGGTCGCAGTCATCACCGAAAGTGCCAGCATCACAAACTAAACAAAACATTTAAGAAATAGGTGCTAGATTATTTGTCGTTCTAAACAGTGAAAAACGTAGCCTTAGATTAGGTAGTGAGAAATTAATTTATCTTTGGATTCACTCAAACCGGAACTGTTACGCACATGTGCGTTAAAAACAACACAACACAAAGTAAATATATACTAATAAACAAATGAATAGCATTTACTCGTTTGTTTACAGCAGTGGCATACATTAAATCCCGTTGATTCAGTTCTGAATGAAGATTGAATGGTATCAAATGCTGGAACGGACACAGAAGGCTGTACTCATCAGTTTTGAATGCGATACATGGTAATATGAAAATCAAAACTGATAAAAATTGAAGTAGAACCTAGTTCATTGCAATGAACACATTGTAAAATCTGCTTATACAAATAGTCAAGCAGGGCCTCCATTCGTACGTGTCCGTGAGAAATCGCGTATGCAGGGAAGACGTTGCGAAACATCAATTGAACCGTTCCGTGTCCCAGGAATCGCTACATGAGCGATTTTTCACTGACACGGATGCGTTATTTTTAAGCTTGGCATGACCTCGATGCCATCAAAAACAGTGGGACAATTTCGTTTTCATATTTAAAGTATTTTCACGTAATTCAACACGCATTTATAGATGTTCAATTCATGCATACACGGACACGGATTCCGGACGCGGACTTGAGTCACGTATGCATGGCTAACTTGATGCTATAAAGTGTCCCTACTGGCAATAGTTAGTAAGAATGTAGAGCGTTTCTATCTCATACTGAGTGTCCGTTATTCTAATCTGCTTGGTGGATGTTGATTTGTTTTCCGTTATTTTTGGAGCCGACGTAATCTAAGCACAATAATACAGATATGACCCACTAAGGTCACGTAACAGTTTAACTCACATTTACCGGAAGTATTAATCGTTGATGAAGCGTGATATTACTGGGTGATTTAACACTTACTAGCTATTGACCTTTTCAACACTACATAATAAATAAATAAATAAGTAACTGTTTACGTTACCTGCAAGACAAATTAATGAATGAATGAATGATTGAATGTTTAACGACACCCCAGCACGAAAAATACATCGGCTATTGGGTGTCAAACTATGGTAATGCAAACAAATAAAGTGATGATCAACATCAATATAAAAATTCAAGATTTAAACAAAAACAGTGTAAAGAATTGTGCAAAAACACAAATATCACCGAATTTTACGGATACTGAATGTTACTCAAAACATCAATTTTGTGCTGTATTGGCCAGTCTCAAAGAAAATGTTACACCCCTGCACCACGATGAGGTTACAGCACGCGCAGGGGTGCAAGAAAAAATACATCGACTATTGAAATGAATATTGAATTGAGTATATTAATTTCAGGGCCAAATAACAACAATACAAATGCCAGCTAACTGCACTGCACACATATGTGTTTATTGTACTGTCCAACACAAATAAAGTCCATTGGAACACTGTTGATATCAATTTGAAAAACATTGACCAGAAAAAACATGGCACCCGAACAATGAATTGTAAAGTCGAAAGTGAACATTGTTTTACGTCTTATTATTTGATATTCAAATATATCCCACTTTAATGTAAATATTTTGCTTCTGGCGCATTTTAATTATGGCTTCCTTTATATATATATATATATATATATATATATATATATATATATATATATATATATATATATATATATATATATATATATATATATATATATTCGTCAAAAACGAAACTTGCAGTTGGTAAAAATAAAGCTATTTGATTATTTTTACAGAATCAATAATATCGTAAAAACAATCAAGTAAGTGAGCGAATGGTAATGCAAAAACACTAGAAAACACGTCCTATTCGCATAAACGTAGCCATAGTCTACGTTTGTACAGAAAGCAAAAACGCAACCCTCAGAGAAGCACTTGAATCATGAAGTTCTGTAACTTTACATGCCGAATCCTCCGTTGGTGGGGCATAAAAGGTCACATCAGCAGTGATTCAAACAGACTGCATAATGGCATTGTAGGTAACGCAATAATGCCAATATTGACGTCAGCTCAACGCAATAATGCCATAGGGAGATTGCTAGCAGCGACAACTCAACAAGCTGTGACAAGGCATTTTGGCGTCTCCAGACAGACCATCTCTGTTTATGGGCACGATACAACACCACAAAAATTGTTAATGACAGGCCAAGGTCAGGTCGTCCCAGAGTAACCACCACCGATCTAGGTCAATACATCCGGGTGCATCATCTTGGAAATGAACCACAACAGCAACAACCACAGCGACACAAATCCCTGGACTATGAAGTATTTCTGACCAGACAATTCGTAATCGGCTGAGTGAGGCAGATATTTTCCTTAGAAGATCAGTGCGATGTAACGTTTTGACCCCACGTCACTTAGCGCAGCCTCTGCAGTGGTGCCAGTAGAGGGTGAGATGGACACGTGCCAGGTGGAGGACCGTTTTGTTCTCAGATGTGTATTGTTTTCTCCTGTCAAGTTCTGATGGACGCATACCTGTTTATAGACATCGGGGGGGGGGGGGGGGGGGGGACGTTATGCTCCAAACTGCGTGCAACAAGTCGACTGTTGAGGTGGTGGGGCAGTGTCATGGTGTGGGCAGGAATCCATAATGTTGAAAGGACGGCTCTTGTGCATGTGGACTGACGGGCATCGAATATCGAGGCGAAATCCTGCAGCATCACGTCATTACGCACATGAACGTCAGTGGTGAAATGTTTCAGCATGACAATGCCAGACCACATGCTACAAGTGTTAGTCAGGAGCGTCTGCAGCGCAACAACGTCCAGACATTGCCTTGGCCTGACCGTTCGACGGATTAAAACGCAATAGAACATCTATGGAATGTATGAATCAGCGTGTGCGCCGGAGGAATTCACCACCTCATACATTTCCGCAACTTCTTACGGCACTGCAGCATGGATGGCAGAACATTTCACAACGTGTGATTGATTCCATGCGTCACCGTTGTCAAGCTGTCATAAGGGCTCGTGGTGGTCATAACCGATACTGACATTTTGCCCACCCCTGTGTCACACATATGCCTGTGTACATGTTTCATGTGGATTCCCAGAGATACGGTTTTGGACATGCACAGAGTAATCACCTTCCCATGACGTCTTGATCTTTGGCTGCTTGTATCATGTCTACCAGGGTTCATTTTTAATTATTAAACTTGGTAATTAGTGTCGTTTCCTTTATTGAACAATATATATATATATATATATATATATATATATATATATATATATATATATATATATATATATATATATATCCTATAACTTATTCATGATAGTTTTGTGTAATAACCCGATTAGTAATGGTAAGCAACTTTGCAAGGTCTCTAGGTAAGGTATTGCTGTAGATGGGTTATTTCCGCAAGACCTGTATATCTGAGCATAACGTCTTCAAAGATTTAGTTAAAACGCGTGATTTTTGACACCAGATAAAAATTAAAAAGATAATTTTAAAGACAGTCAAACAATGAATAATGAAACTGCGTATATTTTTAAAATGTACGAAATGGGGGAAAGCTGAAACCCAGCATTGGACAAGATTACTGTTAGTGTATTTACTATTACTCTTAGAACTGTAGACAGAAGTTTAATAAAAAAAGACCGAATATTTCTGTCTCCATAAAGCCTTTGCTATTGACCATATCATATGAATATATAATAGACAAATCATTAACACTAAATATAAAACATGAAATAAAGTTTTAAAGCTTTTAAAGTCTAGTAGTTTAATATCAGGAAAATCAATATATCGGGATATTGAACCTAATCACAAGTCATCGTTCACTGACATATTTGATGTTTATTGCATAAGATCCCCAACTCTGTTAGTGCCCATTTAATTAAATCATCGTGGATTTAACCAGCCACTCATTTGATGTCCCGTGACCGACAGCTGTCCATTTCAATCCAATCCAAAACAACTGTTTTTCAATTTCCTTATTTTGATAACACTGGATTTCGTTCCCGGGGGGAATGGCAGGGTGGGGTATTAGAAAAACAAAGCTAAAAACTACACAAGAAAAACAAATTGTTCTGGGTTTACGTGTTAATACCGTGAGGCACTAGTTGGAAGTTGTTTAATAAAAAAAACTACCAAAAACAACCCAACAACAAACAAACACACACACAACAACATCTAATTTAATTATCAATGAGAGAAAAAACGAATAGTCTAGCTTACCAAAAACTTGGACGTCACAGAAATCCATCGCTCTGTCATGACTGCGTTCATTGTGTGTTTCTTGGTAGAGTGTGATGTATCTAGCCATTTTGTCACATGCCACCCACGTCACATCTGGACTGTCTGATGTGGCTGCACCACACAGGTGACCAGTGTTTGTTTGGTTTACATCAACAGAACTGTATACACGAACGCCGTTTCTGCGACCTGTGTCTGTGCATGTGCTATATAATGAGGGTTGCTAAAAGTCTTGCTTAGATTTTATTCTAGTTCGAATTAGGAGTAAACTTTGTGCAACTAGAACTATTTGATTGCTATCATAACGAATAAATACATAAACACATTTCAGTCATATTTCATTGTTCTTGATATAAGGGACCCCTGCATTCACAAAACAAAAAAACTAAATCCACAAAAAAACAGGAGAAACAAAAGACGCCTTGTACAACGTACTGCAGAAACATTACTCCAACACGACTATAGGAAATATGTTTATGCATTTATTTAATTTTAAAACAACCTAATTTCTCAATTCCCAATCACATCGATCTGATGACCACCACTCTGCTACCACCACAACCACAATCTTCACCACCACCACCAACACCAACAACAACAGCAATATCAACATCAAGAAAACACCACCACGATATAAAATATAAGACTATTTTATTATTAAAGTTCTCTTTCGCAAAACAATTCACAACAGATATCTGATTTTAATTATTCTCTACCATTTTGGAAATCTATTCCTGTAACTAAATTGAAAATAGTTTTTCTGACTTTGGTTGCACAGTTTGTAAATATTCTAGTTTACGTTACCGACAGTTTTATATTTAAGAAGTGAACTTACTTTCTGTTCTGAAGTAAATCGCTAACAAGTGTATATAGTAAACTTCAGCCAGATCTGCCTGCCACCAGGTGAACTGACGTCCAGGTGATGTGTGTATACACGAATTTTCATAAAAACGTGTTTGGAGTTTCCCATCTACAGCACGTGACGATTTTACACCAGTATTCAAGTACGAATTCTGGCTGGTTGCTTCATCCAGAGATATGTTTTCTGGAATACATAATATATCAATATAGAGAGCGTTATGAGACGATATGCAATACTACCACTACAACTACTACTACTACTACTACTACTACTACTACTACTACTACTACTACTACTACTACTACTACTACTACTACTACTACTACTACTACTACTACTACTACTACTACTACTTTTATTACTACTACTACTACTACTACTACTACTACTGCTGCTGCTACCACTACTACCACTACCACTACCACTACTGCTACTACTGCTACTACTACTACTACTACTACTACTACTACCTTTAGCACATGATATTAGAGGTTTCGAAACCACACCGTGGCGGTTACGGATGCCAACAGCTGATCATAATGGACCGGCTTTATAAAGCCTGGTTACGTCTTACACGCGTGTAACTATATACATATATTACGAAATGTATTACGTTTAGCATGCCACATTCGAAACACATACACACACACACAGACAAACACACACACACACACACACACACACACACACACACACACACACATACATATAGGCAACACATATACACTATATAGATTTTCATACATCAATATATACATACATGTGTTTGTTTTTAGAACGCTGGACAGCTTTCGTTGAAACGTTTGATGATTATGGAGGTACATAATTAATTTATCAAAGTTATCTACTTCTGATATATGATAATAGTGACAATAATGATGATGATGATGATGATGATGATGATGATGATGATGGTGATAATAATAATAATAATAATAATATATATAAGTATTTATCTCAGCGATTGCAAAACGAAGTACTAGTAGGCGTTGAAACTGACAGAGTAGGAGTTGGGGATTTATCGAGAGCTACATACACTCAGGCCCAAGAATAGAACAAGTAAGACTGGGTGGTTTTCCGTTTTAAAAACTAGCTATTTTCCGATTCCTGTTTTTGTAAATTCCGTTTCATTTCCATTTCAGACTACAATATGCAATTAACAATTGAATTAACACAAGTTGTGACAAATTAAAGTCCGAACCAAATTGTTAACAACGACAATAAATTACTCTCCTACATTTAATTGCCGATACATTTCCCCCAAATTTTGCTTAGACACAAGTTGTGAAAAAACCATTACAGTGACACAGATTCCACATACGAGACTGTAACGATGTTACCAGTGTCGACTTCGTTGATAGCATAGGGCAAAATACATGCAGTTTTCTGCCGTCTGCCATTTTGTTTCTTTATGGAATACTCTTCAAGAGGGGTGAAAGCCTCCAAAGTATGTGTCATAATTAATATAAAATCAATGATCTTATTAAAAATAATAATAATAAAATTAATATATCGTCGCTATTTGTCATTAAATCAAAGTAACCCTACATATTAGTAGCGAAAAATCAAAGCAAAGGCTACAATTATAATAACTACATAAAGCATGATTGTCTAACAATTATGTGCACTGCAGTTAGGGTTCACAAAACGTAAACATTTATTTGTTCATCTCTGTGACAGTCTAACGTACTCTGCAGATTGAAGCATGCGCATGACACAGCGGAAATAAAGTAACACTGCAATGTTCAGCCAGCCGTTTTTTGCTAAACGTTTGCAAAAACATTTTGACGGGTGGTTCCAGAAATGGTCATTCGGTTTAATGTGTAGCGTAAAAATCTGTCTTCCAAGACAAGCGTTAGCGACAAACCGCTGGCTAAACTTACTCCTGGAAAAAACCCTGTCCCATCTGCGCAGGCGCAACAGACTCAGCAATAAACCAGCCCCAAGTTCAACCAGCAAACGTTTCACTAATGTTCGCGAAGTATTTGATTGGTTCCCAATGTCACCATTTGGTTTACCGTGAAGCGCATAATCCAGTCTAGCGTTTGCCAATAGTACTGCGCACGGGTCAATCGTCAGTTTACAGTGTGGTAATAGTAAAATAGTATTAAAAAAATTAACTTTGCGGAAATTCGTAATTCCGTTTCCAAATGTAAATTCCGTTTCACAATGGGAATTCCGTCCGTTTGCCGCGATCGCAGAAAATCACTGGGTCTACTGTGCTCATGAATCAAAACAAAATATATTTTAAAAACAGAGGCAATGAGCAGTAATGGACACTGTATTCGTGAGAAACTCCAAGTTTTCCTGAAGAAATTAACCCATAGAAGCCGAGCTATACATTCAGACAAGAACCAAGAAAATATAAACTGGAGTCTGAGCAACTGTGGCGAAAATAGACGTCGGAAATGAGGGTAGTAAACGTCGCATGCGACGCGCGACGCCTTGTTTTGCAACCACTGTATCTATCTATCTATCTATCTATCTGTATATATATTTATTTTAACCTTATTTCATTTTGGTCGTGACCATCCTCTGTGGCAGCTGCCGGAAAAGCCTGTTACGTCATTGCAGTTGGTACGACAGTGGCATGTGTAGCTGCAGTCCAAACCATACGTTCCTGGTGTGCAGGTTCCTAGCAATGAAAATAGTCGCACATTTAGAGGATGTGCAACATATTTAGATATGCATGCGCACTTAAAACACGCAGTAAAGCTCAGTGGAAGAAATACGATAGGATTTAGGATTAATATCATTGGTAAACCAGCTGTAGCTTTGTCCAGTTGCTCGATGACTGGAATATAAAATGCCGTGGTGTGTAATGTCATGTATGTGCCATATGAACGAGAACTATCTCCACTGTTACCAAAACAATAAAAACACCAACAACAACAAAAAGGAAAGAAACAAAACAATTTTAAATGTTGTATCTATACTTTTGCATTTGATTTTTTCCTTAAATCGTCGCTTAATCTCCATCTATTTTACTTAATTTACTTAATAACTTTTAATGCTAAAGTTGTTCCAAATATGTTATTAGGGACACCCAAATAGCATATCCATGTGCTTTTGATGACTACAAATCCATTGGATCACTCTCCTGAACTATCCCACTTGTCCGGTAACACCAATGGCATGAGTTTGGCCATGGAGTACAATGCGTCTGCACGTACAAGCCTAATACAGCGCTGCATGGGCAGATATGATTTTATGTTTCTTTGTTCATATAGTTTCCAAACGTTAACAATAAAACCGTGTATATTTTAATTGTGTTATCTTGAATTTGTATTTTGAAAAGTGATGTTCTATGTAGAATGACCCAGTTATGTTTAAATAACAATGACCCAGTTATGTTTAAATAACAATGACCCAGTTATGTTTAAATAACAATAACCAGAATGAAGCTCAGTGGAAGAAATAGGATAGGATTTAGGATTAATACCCTTGGTAAACCAGCTGTAGGTTTGTCCAGTTGCTCGATGACTGGAACATCAAATGCCAAGATGTGTAATTCCCTGTGTGGTATATGAAAGAGACCTATCTTCACTGTTACAAAAAAACAAAAAAAACCCGCCATTAACAATAACGAAAAGGAAACAAACAAAATCATTTTAAATGTTGTATCTCTACTTTTGTGTTTGATTTTATTGCTTACAACATCACTTAATCTATATCTATTTCAGTTTGTTTTCAGATACTCTATCCGCGTTTGTTTTATATTCCATTTGACGACGTCCTCAAATATAAATATACTAGTAACTCCACATTACTGTGAGATATTTTAGTTATTTAACTTTTAAACTAATACATGTTATTTTACAAGAAACAACCTGCCGATTTTGTAACTGTTTATGCGGCCTAAATGAAACATGCTGTGCACAGATGTAAACGTGACAGCCTTATATAATGTCGTGCATGTTGAAAAAGGCTTTATAAATACTTATCTTCTCTGTGGCTAAATATAAGCAACAATCAACATGAAATAAACACAAATTATTTTAAATTTTGCATATATACACATTTATTTTATTCCTTAAAACATCACGTTATCTGTATCTATTACAAGTGTATTTCACGGCCGGGTTTGTTTAAATTCCAGCCGTGGCATGCGTATTTGACGCATTATTTCTTTTAAAGAAGGACCATCCTACTCAGTGCGAACATTGTCAGTGTACATTATGGTGGTGTGTAGTCATCTGAAGCCGACGATAAATTATATATTTGTCCACAGAAATGTTTTGGAATTTTTTTAATTCCACCCAGAATTAATGTTAAAGTTTTTAAATCTCTGATTTCTATATTTGTATTGTATATATCTGAACCTCTTTTGGATATAGGCACATTAATAAAGTTAAAAGAAAGAACGAATTGCATTGCACATTTCCATATAGCTCTTTGCACTGTGCTTTTACATACTTTTATAAATAATATTTCCATATATTTACCTTTTATGAAACCCAGTAGCCATTGTGTATTTTTATGCTGGGGTGTCATTAAGCTTTCATCCATTCATTCATTCATTCATTCATTCATCCATCCATTCATCCATTCATTCATTCATGTTTAAATTCCATTTGACGGCTTCATCTAATCTGAATGCACACTTTTATAACAAAATCTTAGTATCTTCACTTATTTTACTTTTAAACTGATACATATTAATTTATGAAAGAAACCTCCTACCTGTCATTGGGTGTGTTTTAAAACGAATGAATGATGCGACGAGAAGACAAACCCAACTCTTCGACATTTTGTGATATCTCCCCAACCAGGAAGTTAGAATGTCGTACTCGAGATACAGGGCTGCTATATTTGTAATATTTTCTTGTTCGTTTGCGTACGCATGAATCATGTATCTATCAGGCGCGAATACAGGAACTTCGCGGGAGGGGGCGATTTATGAAATGCAGTAGGGTTCGCTGACTGAAACGTTATACTGAACATAACATCCTCGCTTGTGTAATGTCCATCTGACTGACGACTGGTAGCTACTGCGTTCCTATCCCGATACAAATTTACAAGCAAAATGAGTTCTAGCGGTGTGGGGCTACACTACTGACTTCTTTGTCATTAACAACTCATAAGTAACCATAAACGAACAGGCCTAGACAGTCCGCCCAGATAGTTGTTCCATGCATCCGTACGAGCGTGCATGATCTTTATCTAAAGTTAAAGTTTGTTTTCCTTTGGTACATGTTTGAAACATGGTCACAGCGGAAAGCCGCTACCTACTTCCATTAACAGCAAGAGCTAAACTCGTTTCGTAGAACGGGGCCCAGTCCCATATGAATGACATCTGGTGTGTGTGTGTGTGTGTGTGTGTGTGTGCGTGCGTGCGTGCGTTTGTGTGTGTGTGTGTATGTTTGTGTGTGTCTGTGTGTGTGTGTGTGTGTTGGGTGTGGGTAGGTGTGTGTGTGTGGGCATAATCTCGAATGCGGAGTCACAGCCTTTAGCTGGGGGGGGGGGGGGGGTGCAGGCCATATTTGTATGTATATTTATAAAGAGTAGGACAAACTAAGTACACTTACGTCCTCGAGTGTGCGTATGTGGGAGGGGGAGGCGTGCCTATCCCCCATGTTCTTTCGGATCTGATCATACAAAACTGCGTCATCCAAGACAGCGGTATATGGAATATATTTTTTGATACAGTGAATATATTCAATGACGAGGTGACACCAGTCTATTCAGTACTAGTTTGTAGCGCAGTCTCACACCAAACCAAGGAGAAAAGTCAGCACGCCACACTGCTTACACAACATGCATAACACAGAACGTTTAAGTCATACTTAAGTTACTTTTATTCGCGTAATTATTCATGGCATGGGGCTGGTGATAAAGCTGGAAGTTATTTGGTTTAGTACTACCTATACTGATAACATACATTTTTCAAAAAGTGTCCAGTTATGTGTCTTTATGACAACCAGGGTCTAGTGTATTCTGACATAAACTGACAACCTCACTCAAACTGTTGTTTCTACAGTGCAAACTAATATAACGTACACCTCAAGAAGCGTATATATTGCATATAGTTTTGTACAAATGCAATATGTCATATTAAACAACAAAATGTTTTAAAATAAAACTCCTGAAGATATTTACTTTCGGTTTGGTGTGTGTACTCAGGTATATATGTAGAGATAACAAAGATAGTCAGAGTAGCTCTACCCCTTTAAAGAATTCCATTAAAACGCATGCACTTGATTGACCCCTAGATTATGAAGACCTTAACAGGCACATCGAAGAAATATCAGTATTAAAAAAATGCACTGTCTGAGGAAGGAAATACCAGCATGACTGTACCTGTATGAAGTAATGACTTAATGTCCTGAACATTAGTGTTGGGAGGAAATCCTGTATGCTGGGTGTGGGTGTCTTCAAGTTACCAGGCGTGGGAATTTCAATTTATCGGCCATGCTGATTTTCATAATGAATCATCAAAACATTGCCAGCCACCGATATTCCTGACTATATTTTATTTATAGCCTACTGTAGTTCGAGGTTTTAATAGTTGTGATATCTGGAATTATCATGCAGCTTTCACATATTTATTTTTGATTAATTACTGAACAAAAAAAAACTAGTTTTAAATGACAAAATTGTCCGAACATCTATTTTCTTGCATTATTTTCTAATCCAGATTAATACAATATGTATATTGGATGTATTCCTACAATCTGCAATTCAGCATTTCATTTAGCTAGTAACATTAGGTGATACAGCTTTAACAATAAAATAAATTATCAACTTAATCCAAGGCAGATAATCAAATCTGAAAAAAAAGGTTCTGAATCTAATATAAACTCAAAATGCTCTTCATGAGAGCTAAGTGATTATTAAGGAAACAACCTTATTGTTATGTATAAATAAGAACAGAAGGCAAAATAGTGACAACAAATTTAAATATGTTTTTGGTAAAGTTTTTCTTCAAATTTACTTTACATTTTGCATAAAACTACAAATCTGTCTAAAATATACCTTAGCACCCTATAAATATCTCAAAATGACAATAAAAATCAAGTTCTTTACAAATTTGAGTTTTCAGAATTTCATACATGAAAAATTAACTATGTTAATGGAAACTAAAGACATTAACCAACTATTGGCGCATGCTATTTTTAATATAGAAATAAATTGCTATTAAAATCTTAGTTCAGGTTGCCTATATATAATACCATATTTAAGAGCAGTTGTATATGGCAAGTCAAATACCATGTAAAAAGAAATTATTGAAATCTTTACAGTATGAATTATAGGCCAAAATTAATTTTTCCTCAGTGCTAACTTTGATTCAAACTCTATTCAGAGCCATGTACAGATATTATTGTCAAGGTCATTGTGAACTTGCATGGTCGAGTGATGGCTAATTAATCAACCAGTATAATTTAATTAAATAAAATAACAAAATCAATTTTTTTTTTTTTATTATAAACTGAATTTGTGCTAAAGGGTGTATACTAACAAATCAAATTCCATAGACGACAATAGTAACATGTGTGGCTAAAACTACCTGCAATCAATCGGCATAAACGCCACGGATATAAATACTACCAACCCTCACACTTAAAGTGAATCAGAAAAAAATTGGGGGTCAAGCTGCTCGTTTCTGAGATAACGGGTAGCGTCTATGACTACCCTAGTTCCGCATAAAATTCAAGTACTTTTTGTTACAGGCACCCCAAACATGATGTTTCAAGCACAAGGCTACTTGACACATTGGTACTAGATGAAATAAAATTGCATTTATTGTTTTATCCAGATGAAACTATTATTTTTTACAACCAACACTCTCACATTTATAACCAATCATAGGACTTGTGGTGTTCACTTCTCTATCAAAAGTTCGGTGCACCTCGAACTTTGACCCAGCCGGAAGTTATTTGGTTTGGTACTACCTATATGTCCAAAATTACCAATCCAATAGCCGATGATTAATAAATCAATGTGCTCTAGCGGTGTCGTTAATCTAAACAATTGTGTTTTGATTCCCGACATAAATATATTTTCTTCATAGCCTAGTTCAAGTGTTTGTTAATACGTATGTTCGTGTTTATATATCCAATTAAGGTTCAAGCACGCTGTCCTGAGAACAAACCTCAGCTATCTGAGCTGTCTGTCCTGGACAGTGGATTAATGGTTAGTGAGAGAGAAGTCGGTATAGTGGCCTAGCACCTACACATCGAGCCATTAAACTCACTCTGGGTAGGCCGGCCTCGGTGGCGTCGTGGTTAGGCCATCGGTTTACAGACTGGTAGTTACTGGGTTCGGATCCCAGTCGAGGCATGGGGTTTTAAATCCAGATACTGAATCCAAACCCTGAGTGAGTGCTCCGCAAGTATTAATGGGTAGGTGTAAACCACTTGCACCGACCAGTGATCCATAACTGTTCAACAAAGGCCATGGTTTGTGCTATCCTGCCTGTAGGAAGCGCAAATAAAAGATCCCTTGATGCTAATAGGAAAGAGTAGCCCATGTAGTGGCGACAGCGGGTTTCCTCTCAAAACCTGTGTAGTCCTTAACCATATGTCTGACGTCATATAACCGTAAATAAAACCTGTTGAGTGCGTCGTTAAATAAAACATTTCTTTCTTTCTTTCACTCTGGGTAGGAACTGGTACCGGAATACGAACCCAGTACCTACCAGCCTTAAGTCTGATGACTTAGCTTCCACATCACCTAGGCCAGTGACAGAGCACACGCTTCAAGTATTATTTGTCGTAGTTTAGACCACTTATCCCCATCAAATGAACAGACGTATTTGGATGTTTCCCTATATCCTATACCATATGCCTCCTGCTTTACAACAATCTAGGATCGATTCCCTTCGGTGGACCCATTAGGCTATTTCTCGTTCCAAACAATGCTCCACAACTAGTGTAACAAACCTTGTTGTATGTACTATAATGTCTGTGGGTGGTGCTTATAAAATAGTAGCCCATGGTGTGGCGGCGGCGGGTTTCCTCTCTCTTCATCTGTGTGTTCCTTAACCGAATGTCTGACACCATATAACGGTTATGGAATGAAAACAATATTTTATTTAATGACGCACTCAACACATTTTATTTACGGTTATATGCCGTCAGACATGGTTAAGGACCACACAGCTATTGAGAGAGGACACCCGCTGTCGCCACTTCATGGGCTACTCTTTTTTGATTCGCTGCAAGGGATCATTTATATGATTCATGTTTGACTCGAGTAATTAGAGCGGATACGAACAGGAACCGTTTTCCAGTCAATTTTGTTTAAATTGTTGAGTGTGATATAATTATATTTTCATAAATGTACAAGGGGGGGGGGGGGGGGGGGATGCATGGGGCAAATGCCCCCTCCCCAGTGGTAATGAATGTCGTCGATTCGGGCAAAAATTACAGAAATATTCCAAATGATCTGGGCTGAAACGTTTTCACCATGTATTTTCATAATTCCATCCTCACTTTGTTTTACGAAGACACTGGCAGTGTCCTAATTATTGTCCTGCAATTGATACCTACAACGGATACCACTGTATTTACAACTATGTGTTTCCATTCTGAAGCATGCATATAAACCCTAAAATTGACAGAAAGACGCAACTAAAAGAGTCAATTCCATTAAGTTCTATGTGTAAATAAAAAGTCGTACATATTGCAAATTATACATTTGTTGTTATTTTTCTCCACGATATTTGCGATTGAAATATTGATGTATTAATAATTTGTAAGTTGGTTCCGTGTAGCTCAGCTGACAGGAAGCGTGGAACACGGACATGTCAAGTTGTTCAATCCCCAAACGGAAATACTGCGGCTTCACGATTCATTTTATCATCATCCGTGTCTATAATGCCCCCCCCCCCCCCCCCAAATGTTTTTGTCTCTGTGTTAAATGTATGTGGCTGTAAATAATTATCTGAATTTTCATTTGATCCAGCAGGTTGCTACATCACTGTGGCATATTGAGCCCGTACACGTACATGTATACAGAAGTGGAATATTTTGAAAATTAGCAACGTGATACATGCATCGCGTGAAATCCATGAATATCGACATTAATTGCTTAAATTTAACTATTTGTATAACAATGTAATGCCACAACGTCGCGTTGTGATACAGGTAAAGCAGATACTCTTTGGGTTGACTCAGGCGCGTCGGAAATATGTAATATATGTAATAGTGGTTGTATTGGTGATGAATTTCACTTCTTATTTTATTGGAATGTAAAGCACTAAATGATATTAGAGTACTATATTTATCTACTTATTTATTATTATATACAGCCAAATGTTAAAAAAAAATGAATATACATTTTAATAAGCAGAGTAAACATGTATTCATAAAACTATGTGATTACATTAAACAAGGTTTAACAAGAATGGCATGTAGAAATGAACACGAGTACACGAGTACTATATATTTTTTCTTTTATTTATTATACTTTGTTCTCCAAATGCTATCTGTATTATGTTTGTAACTTGCTCACTTTGTAAGTATTATATTATTATATTACCTCATGTACCATGTATATGGTCTGAGTGAATAAAGAATTGAATTGAAAGCAGCTGACATTGGGGCCGCGATTCCCCCTCGTTAAAAAAAAGGTTAATGACGCGCCAGTATTTCGGCGCCACGGCCCCAGCTGCGACGACTATGTGACCTATTTAAGTAATTCTGTATTACATCGCATAGTTCCTTATCATCGTTGGTCGATTCAGTAGGCCTTTACTCACAAGCTGTGCGTCACGTATGTTTTCTTCCAATATTACGTTATTCAGTGATATGGGGACCGCTCTATAGTCCGAAGGTTCAATGGTCCGAAGGTGCAATAGTCCGAAGGTTCAATAGTCCGAAGGTTCAGTAGTCCGAAGGTTCATTGATCCGAAACACTGTACTTCGTGAACATAGGCTAATGTTGAGGGTACCCTAAACACGTATAACATTTTCTTGAAAATTGAATAATCGTGTTCTGTCATTAGTTCTGACAGGCTTGATTTCATTTCACGGTTTCTTTCCCACCTCCTTAGAAACGAACTAAGGTCTGCTAATGACTAATAAACTATTTGTGCTAAAAGAGTTTTGATGACACTGGACCTAACCTTGTCGGTGGATCCTTTGCACTTAAAATATTGGTTAGTATATACAGTGAAACCCCCAAACCAGGACACCCTCGGGACTAAGTAAATTGTCCGGTTATAAGGGGTATCTGGTTTAGAGAGGTTCTCTTTTGTACTGATATTTAAAAAGGGACCGTGAAAAATGTCCGGTTTTGAGATAATTCCGGTTTATATTGTGTATGCGAGCCGTGAGTAAATCAACCAGGACAGCAACTGGTGCAGGGCTCATCAGAGGTGGACCATCATATTCTGGTGTTGAATCTGAGAGCATTGGCATATCAGGATCAGGTTCACTGTCCCACTCATCTGATTCCTGACTAGTGTTTGGCATGACTGCTGCTTTGTACTAGTTCCTAACAGGTGCTTGGTACTGATTCGTGTATATCAGCAGCATGACGTGCAGTGGTATGTTCTAAGACGGTTGGTAAACTGGATACAGCAGATATAAGATCATCCTCACTTTGCATCAGTATAACTAGCTCTGATGGCAAAGACAATGATGTTAAGCCAACTTTGGCTTCACATCCAAACATGGCAGCATATGGTGATCGCTGGATTCCAGAATGATAACTTCAATTCTTTTGGAATTGAAATTTGTTTATGCCCGCTGACCAATCATTTGTGCCATTATTTCCCATCTATGCAGCCTGGGTCACACAATGTTTAGTTCACTGATAACCTCTGCTGTGAAGTCACTTTCGTTGTCGCTCTGGAAAATAGATGGGGCACCAGTGAGAAGGAATATATCTAGCAGGTGATGAGCGACCTCAGCAGCGCGCTTTGAAGTTAGGGCTCGAACAATGACAAACTTGGTCAGGTGGTCTTGATAGACACAAATCCACTTAAATTAATTTCGGGCCATGGACTGCATATCCATAAGATCAATTTATGCACTAGAAGCGAACTCCTTTGTGAGAATGGGGCACACTACAACACCCTTAATTCTTGGGCGCTTGCGTTTCTTCTGACATTCATGACAATAAGACTTGAACAGATTGAGAACGTCGCGAGTGATGTTTGGATACTTTGTGTTGATTTATTTGGTCATGCGATCTCGACCACCATGTCCTGTGGCTATATGTGCACGCTTAACCGTAGTCATCAGACGAAACCCACCACATTGGCTAGGCAAGAACATGGCGGCAACATAATGGGGTTGGATGCTCCGTAATACGCAACATGGCTGTATCGTGAAGTCACGCAGACTGGACAAAATACTTGCACCAGCATCTCTACTCAAGATCATCAAATGCGACTGCTCTGGAAAGCGTGACAAAACAAACACGTGTTCATGTCAACAATGGGCTCCAATGTCAAAAATGGGCTCCAACGTATTTTGATATGTGATCAGCGTAGTGGGATAACCTTCAGGAATGGACAAGCGCATGCTTTTACTGACACGATACACCAATCCGTGTGCAAATCATCTTCTGAGAGAGAGAGAGAGAGAGAGAGAGAGAGAGAGAGAGAGAGAGAGAGAGAGAGAGAGAGAGAGACAATGACAGAGAGAGAGAGTGCACATATGTAATAGATTGATGGTAGCCATCTTAAATATTGCAATAAACATTTAATTTAGCCAGGGGTTTGAACAAGGCGTTGTTACAGCCATCTAACGGTCTCAGTTATGAAAACAAAAGACATGTTTTATTTAACGACGCAGTCAACACATTTTATTTACGATTATATGGCGTCAGACATATGGTTAAGGACCATACAGATTTTGAGGGGAAACCCGCTGTCGCCAATACATGAGCTACTCTTTCCGATTAGCAGCAAGGGATCTTTTATTTGCGCTTCCCACAGGCAAGCTAACACAAACCATGGCCTTTGTTGAACCAGTTATGGATCACTGGTCGGTGCAAGTGGTTTACACCTACCCATTGAGCCTTGCGGGGCACTCACTCAGGGTTTGGTGTCGGTATCTGGATTAAAAATTCCATGCCTCGACTGAGATCCGAACCCAGTACCTACCAGCCGGTAGACACTAGCAAATTCTCATGACATTTTTAAAAAAATAGCCCTATGCCTGTAGTTAATAAATTTGTATGATAGACCTTTCAAAGGAGTAGCGTTTTGATGGATATCAGCGCATAAACATAGTGAGCCGAGCACAAATGTATTTATCTTTATTGTATCTTTATTTACATGTTATTTCTTATTTTTTACGTTAAGTTTGAGGCGGCCATCTTTGATTTGATATAATTTGAGATACTTTCCCAGATCACATTTTAATAAACGTGTTTATTTTTCATGTACGTATCAAAGAGTCAAAATATATTGAGAAACCTTTTCTGACAATTGTGTTGTACCTCCATGAAAACAAATGGTTTAATGACGGGACTACGCCTCGCCCCACATTATATTTAGTTTATTTGAAGATAAAGAAACCCTAACCTATTGTACAAAACGTCAAACCTTCTTGAACATATCATAGTTATGGGACTAAGCTGTGGTAAAATGTTACCAGCACGACCTAGGTGGGAAAGGGTGGGCTTCACGCTTTGTCATGATGAATTGTAGAAACTTGCAATTCATTAATCTAGGGGACGGGACGTAGCCCAGTGATAAAGCGGTCAACTAATGCGCAATCGGTCTAGTATCGGTGGACCGGTTGGGCTATTTCTCGTTCCTGCCAGTGCACCGCAACTGGTATATCAAATGTCGTGGTATGTGTTATCGTGTCTGTGGGAAGATCATTGGCTACTAATGGAAAAATGTAGAACTTTTCCTCTGAAAACTAAATGTCAAAATTACCAAATGTTTGACATTCAATAACCGATGATTAATAAATGAATGTGTGTGCTAGTGGTATCATTAAACAAAACAAGCTTTCATTATTCTAATACTTAAAGCATTCCATTTCTGTATACAAGAACGTGTATGCGCTCAATATATGTGTAATAGTGTTGGTATAAACTGCTCCTACTATTAGCACAGCTGGTAGAGCACTGCACTCTCATTGGCTCGAATCCCCTCAGTGGAGTTGGACTTTTTAGATTGTTTCTATTACATTTGGAGCCGATGTGTGTAAAAGAAAACTCAACCTCCATTGAGGGTATTGGAACCATGGATATTTTTTGTACATACATTTAATTTTACCCTCTGGCAGAAACCCAGGGTAGGTAATAAATCATTTGGTGTAGAGTATTTTTAATATGACATACATAAAGCATTGAAAAATGCAATTTTATTATGTTTTATTAGCAGATATTAGCTTTAAAAGTAATTAACCATCATTCGTTCTGGCCACAGTGCATATGTTGTTCCTGCCAAAGTGTTAGTATTTTAATTGCAATGTCAATATACTGAACTGATTATAAACATTGTTAAATAACGTGTCAATTCACGTTTTGAAGCTGTTTTGTTTTGAGGTTAACAAACCAACTAGATCAAGAGACGTTAGTATGGAGTCATAAGGAGGTGTCGGTGAAAATTAATTTGGTAATTATAGGTAAATAAATGTGAACTATAAATATTCATGTGAACAAATTGCAATATCGTTATTTAATGTATATCTGAAGCCCGCCAACGGTAATCGATCCTAGACAGACTGAGCATCAAGTGAGCGATTTACCATTGGGCTACGTTCCGCCACTGAGACGACTCAACCACGACGTGGTGTATGTTTCAGTACAAAAATATATGTCAGCAAAGCCCTTCCTCCCTTCAAACCTCCCCCTTATCCTCGCTATCTCTCTATGTCTTGTCTCTGTCTCTGTCTCTCGTCTCCTCTCTCTCTCGCTCCTTCTCTATCTCTCTCTCTATCTATACTCTATCATAATCATCTCTCTCTCTATCTCTCTCGTCTCATGTCTGTACTGCTTCTCTCGCTCTATCCTCTCCTCTCTCTCTCTCCTCTCTCTCTTCTCTCTCTCTCCTCTCTCTCTTCCTTTTCAATCTAGTCTGTCTGTATCTCCGTCTCTCAGCTCTCTCCATCTCTCTCTCTTCTCTCTCGCTCTTCTCTCTCCTCTCTCTCCTCTCTCTCTCTCTGTCTGTGTCTGTCTGTCTCTCCCCTCTTACATTTCTGTCTGTCCTCTCTTCCTATGTCTGTCTGGTCTTTGTCTCTGTCTCTGTTTCTCTCTCTCTCCCCTGTCTTCCCCTCTCTCTATGTCTCTCTCTCTCTCTCTCTCTCTGTTCCCATCTCTCTCTCTCTCTCTCCTCTCTCTCTATTCTCTCTCTCTCTCTTCTCTCTCTCTCTCTCTCTCCTCTCTCTCTCCTCTCCATCTCTCTCCCCGTCTCTCTCTGTATGTGTTTGTGTCACCGTCTCGCGTCTGTCTGTCTGTCTCTGTCTGTATCTGTCGCTCTCTGACTGTCTCTGTCTCTATCTCTCTCTCTCTCTCTCCGGCTCTGTGTCTGCCTCATGGTATATGTATGTCTGTCTGCCGGTCTCTCTCTCTCTCTATCTCTCTGTCTCTGTCTCTCTCGCTCATAATATATCTATATATATATATATATATATAGATATATATATATATATTATATAAATATATGTATATGAATATATATATATATATATATATATATATTACTATATATATTATAGATAGAGAGATAGATAGATAGATAGATAGATAGATAGATAGCTAGATTAGATAGGATAGATAGATAGAGTAGATAGATTAGATTAATATTAACTTCCTGTTTCGCGACTGGTAGTTTTACTCGTTTCGTACACTAAAGACAAACAGACTTTATTACAAACACATCGCAGGGTCGTCACAAAATGTCGACGTGTTGGTCCTATATCTGCTTTCTCGTCGTATCATGGATTTGTCATGGACACTCAGNTGTCAGGTAGGAATGTATTTTTGTTATATTTCTTTCTTCTTCATAAAATAGTAGATATTAAAAGTAAAAATAAGTGAAATCACTAAAACTGTGTTATAATAGTGTGGGCTTAGATTTAGATTCCGTCGTTTATTCAAACAAACCCATATAGTGTACATGAAACAGGGGCGTAGCGTGATCTGGACCGGGGGGGGGGGGGTCGAATATGAACGAAGTGGACTATTTTCTATTTCGTTTTTGCACCACCAGAAACTCCATATGTATAAACCTGTTGTTTTAGTTCTGAAAGTGGTCCATTTGCTTGGGGGGGGGGGGGGGGGGGGGGGGTCGTCCGAATCACTGAACCCCCAAACCCCACAGCCTACGCCCCTGTGAAATATACTTGCGATAGAATGAATGAATGAATGAATGAATGAATTTTTAACGACACCCCAGCACGAAAAATACATCGGCTATTGGGTGTCAAACTATGGTAAATCCAAAACAGTAAGTGATGATCAACATCAATATACCTGAGATAGATGCAGATTAATGTATATGCAATATTTAAAATGATTTTTGTTTCCTTTTTGATTGTTGCTGTTTTTTTGCAACAGAAAAGGTACATATGTAATAGTTATTTTCAACATACAGGACAGCATATATTGTAGTGTTACGTTTCAGTAGCGGGTCCAGCGGGGGGGAGGGGGGGGGGGGTAAAAGGGGTACGGACCCACTTTTGAAAACCGCCCCTGCCCTATAACTTTTAAACGTGATTATATTAAGTGTAAAATGCTTAAATAATACAAAACAATATCACATTTGGACCACCCTTTCAGATTTGGAACCCTCTTTCAGAAATCCTGCATCCACGCCTGCTGTTTACACGAGTACACGACACTATTTTGTTTAGGCCATATAAACGTTTCTTGTAATATAGCATGTACTTTATTATTATTTTTTATTTAATACCCCTTAAAACCCCCCAGATATGTTTCAATGGTCAATAGTCCAAGAGCTGGGGGGGGGGGGGGGGGGGAAGGGGGTTGGTATTTAACGGAAAAAGGTCCAACAGTCCTGAGGTTATTTTTGAATAACCTGAATATATGTAGTTTATGAATAGTGTTTAATAGTTGCCAAATACATTTCCCAAGTGAAAACAAAATTTGAGTTTTTAAAACAGGTTGGAGATCTGGCGCCATTGAAGGAAAATTAGGGCGTACTGTTACACCCACACAACCAACACCACACACCACACACACACACATAACAACACCCACACACACACACAAAAAGGGGACCGTACCAATTTTCGGCAACTCTTGTTAAGTTTTGTGCAGCTTTTTTTTTCTTTTAGAAAGAATAAAGA
>NC_054711.1:13833439-13879766 GCF_016097555.1 Gigantopelta aegis | reverse complement strand
CGTTTATCACTAATGGCAAAAAATAGTAGTGTTACTGTTAGAATGAAAAGTGGGGTACATTTTGCTCTTTGAACTGCCGAGATACTATTTGACGTAATGCGGCATCTGACATGGATGGGTCACTAGATATTGTATTGGGGTGTGCAATAAAAAATGAGAAAAACGTTTGGTGGTCCCGGCTCAAAATAAAAAACCACCACCTATTTGTAATATATTTCGGACAATAATATATTTTTAACAAAATATTAAACTCTATTTAATTTCACCCCTTGTCTGACGGTACATGCTCTTAATTTGTTTTCGCCTGTGGCGATATTAATTGTGTTAGAGGGCCGTGTGCAGTTCATTGCACTTAGCCAGGTGGGCAACTTGTTACGTCATACTTCTGCGCGACAGTCCTCGATCGGTACGCCTAATACACACCCAGAGCAGGTGTGGAGGCCATGTGGCTAGTAGTTACGTAATATCTCCGGTAGTGCTGTTTACGGCCAGGGGATTGGTCGCGGATTGGCGACAGCCAGACTGACGATCAGAGAGAAATATACCGACTCTGGTAGAGGTGGAATATCAGATGATAAGATTCGGGGCCGCGATTTACCCCCAGGCGATATTTCGATTTATAATAAATAGCTAGTGTTTTAGAGTTATGAGGAGAAGCAAAAAGGACGGCTCCCAGTGAACGTAGTCCGTTTGGACTTTGGTAAATATTTTATTTCTGCGCTTTTGTATAACCTTGATGTGATTGATGTGACTTTAAATATTTTAATACTGTATTATACCAATATTCTTTAGACAGTGTCTTCGGTCATCTGACGAAGTAAATCGTAGACTTTTTGTTCTAACATTATACGAGTATTTGGTAATATAAAGCTTAGCCAGTCATCCTAGAAGACCTAGGTAAACTGTAGGTTATTGTCTTTATTGTGATAGGTACCAGTATTAATTCTGTGTTACAAGGTTACTGAATGAGTAGTTAAGGGTTAATTAAAAATTAACCAGTTAGGTATAGTGTTGTAATTCCTTTATTAATTAAGTTCTCCTGGCAGCGTTTCTCAATTATCACACGTTACTGAACGAGTAGTAAGGGTTAATTAAAAATTAACCAGTTAGGAATAGAGTGGTAATTCCTTTATTAATTAACATCTCCTAGAAGCGTTTCTCAATTATCACACGTGTGGGTGTTGTGTCACGGTGAAGTGATTCGCATATTGTGTAAACGAGACACCTAGAGATTAACTAATTAAGTGATCAGTTCTGGGTTGTTATTATTGTTGTTATAATTAACTACTACGACTGTACATTTGTCAGCGTAGGTTAATACAGATTCCAAAGTGTATTGTGTTTTTGTTGTGTTTTCTAGTGAACTAAACGTGCTATAATAATATATACTTTATATAAGATCGTATCTCTGATCATACCTAGACGAGCCAAAGCGGGTTTGAACTGCATGTTACAGAGAGATCTAATAGACATAGAGTTAGGAGAGATATTTGGATAATCGTGTTTTATCCAGTTACGGGAATTATAGAATCCCCGTGACAAGAGTAGAAAATTGGGGCGCTCGTCCCGGATCTGAAACGGGACATGCATATTTAAACAAGTATTGTTTGTAAATGGGGGCTTTATAAATTATTTTTACAAATAACTTAGAAGTAGCAACGTTGTTCACTAGAAAATTAATTAATAATAAGTGCGTCATATCTAAACATGGATAAGAATTTGCTGGATAGGCCTACGCTCAGTGTAGTGGAGATTAAGCGAGCACGTAAGGCCGAGTTAGTTGAAATCGCGGGTGAGCGAGAAATTGATTTAACATCAGCTAAAACCTTAGGAGATATAAGGACAATTATTATCCAGGAAGTTTTTGGTGATAGTCCTGTTATGGAAGACAGTGAGATTGTTCCAGAGATAGAGATAAATGAGTTAAGTGTGGAACAACAATTAGCTTTTAAAAGACTTGAGTACGAAAGAGAAGAACGTGCATTAGAGAGAGAGAGAGAGAGAGAGAGAGAGAGAGAGAGAGAGAGAGAGAGAGAGAGAGAGAGAGAGAGAGAGAGAGAGAAGAGAGAGAGAGAGAGAGAGAGAGAGAGAGAGAGAGAGAGAGAAAGAGAAGATAGGGATAGAGAGAAAGAAGAAAGGAATAGAGAATTCCAGTTAGCAAAATTAAAAGTGGAACACGAGTTAAAGTTGAACACTGAAGAAGTTAGACGTGAGGCAGGAAATGGTTTTAACATGTCGGAGGCTTTAGATCAGTGCCTGTATTTGATGACCAGGAGGTAGGTATGTTCTTCCAACTTTTTGAACGGGCCGCTAAGCAGCTAAATTGGCCGCAGTCTAAGTGGACATTGTTAGCCGTGTCTAAGTTTAAGGGGAAGGCTAGTGTAGCTTATAATTCAATGAGTGATGAGCGAGCAAGTCAGTACGACCTAGTTAAGGCTGCAGTGTTGAGGGCGTATGAATTACGACCTGAGGATTATCGTTTACGGTATAGCGAGTTGAGAAAAACGCAGGGTCAGTCTTATAGTGAGTTTGTGGCTAAGAAGGCAGGGTTGTTTGATAAATGGGTGATTTTTCATCAGGTAGAGTCATATACCGAGTTACGGGAGTTGTTGGTCTTACAGGACATTAAAAATGGATTACCAGTTAGCTTACGTATTCATTTAGAGGATCGTGATGTCAAAAAGATAGAGGAGGCAGGCATAGTGGCGGATGATTATGTATTAATACACAAAGCTCAGGCAGTACAGGGTAGCTCTTTACAACAGGGTGATAAGAAGAAATTTCAGCCAGGTTTTTCCCGGGAAAGTAACTATCGGGGAGAGTCTTCTAGTTGGTCAGCTAGTCAGGCAACGAATGTACCTGGTGGGCAAAGTAAGGATAGACCTGCATTATCAGCCAATGCACGAACTTTTCGTCCACATTGCAGTTACTGTAAAAAGGATAACCATCTTATCGGGGACTGTTTTAAAAGGAAACGCGATAATGCGCAAGTGGTCGGTTTAGTGAGGTCAGCTCCGTTAGCGAGAGAGTTAATGGTTAGTCCCATGGCAGAGAAAGTAAACCCGTATGTGTCCACTGGTATGGTTTGTGATGTGAAACAAGAGTTGTGTCCTAAGGCAATATCAATCTATAGAGATACCGGGTGTAGTCAGAGTCTGATAACGCAAAAGTGTTTAGCTGGTATTGAACATTCAGATACAGGACATAGTTTGGCTTTAAGCTCGGTTACTGGAGAAAAAAATGGTTGTCCGGTTACATAAGGTTTTCTTGTGTTCGAAGTTTGTGACGGGACCAGTCCTTATGGGTGTTGTGAAGGACTTGCCTGTTGAAAACATAGGAGTTTTGTTGGGTAATGATTTGACTAGTCAGTGTTGTCAGCCGAAATGTGACAAATTGTTAATTAAAGACAGCCCTTTACCACTAGAAGAGAGTGAGGTTGATGAGATTAGATATCCTGCGTGTGTAAAGACTAGGGCTATGGCCAGTAGGTTAGCACAAGACGCAGCGGATATTTTTGATTTGTCTGATACGTGTGTGAGCCATGAAATTGGAGTGGATGAGGTTATCAGTAAAATGGTAGATAAGTCAACTGAGGAATTAAATGTGGTGGAACCTGTTGATCTCCCGCAGAGGGGAATTGAACCAGTTGTGTTTGATAGAATGGATTTACCTTGTAATAGACAATAGTTAGTACTAGAGCAGGGGGCTGATCCAAATTTGTTGGCAGCTCGCACTACCTTGTTAACTGTGGACAAGGGAGTATTAATGAATACGAGAGTTAGAGATAGAAAGGATAGGAAGCAACTGAGCCAAGCTCAGAGCAAAATAAAATCAGTGTTTGATAGGAAGGCTAAGAGTCGGGAATTTAAACCAGGGGATAAGGTGCTGCTGTACCTTCCCATTAAACGGGGTTCATTACAGAACAGGTATTTCGGGCCCTATATTGTGCACAAACGGGGTAATGAGACAGGGTATGTGATAAACACTCCTGATAGGGTTAGGAAAAGTAGGTATTGTCACATCAATTTGCTAAAAGATTATTTTGACAGACTGCTGATAGTTCCAGTGTTGCCTGTCCAAATTGAGAGACACTCAATTTCCTGTGATGACGTCAAGACTGCGGAGATCAAGTTGGCCAACGGCCAGATTCTAGCAGACTTGAACCCCCAGCGAGCAAAGCTGACTACATTGATACAAGACAATGTTTCCATTTGTCAGAACCTTCCAACGGTTATTAATACCTTAAGCCAGGATGTGCGCCTGGAACCCAACGCTACCCCGATTGGACAGCATGCCTATCGGAGAAAACCTGGAAAACGTGCGACGCTGAAAAAGAAGGAAACGAAGTTCCATTGGCCAGGTGAATGCGAGAAGTCATTCAACCGTCTCAAGCAGAGGCGCTACTCGTCTCTCGTGATGGCAGCACCAGACTACCGAATGCCGTTCAAGCTAGCTGTGGTTGCCAGTGACGTGGGTGCTGGAGCTGTGCTGTTCCAGGAAGACGAAAATGGATTGGACCACCCTGTAAGTTTCTTCTCGAAAACGTTTGACAAAGACCAGGTGAACTATTCCACTATAGAGAAGGAAGCTTTGGCCATGGTACAAGCTCTGAAGCATTTTCAGATCTACGTGAAATCGGCAGTGCACCAAGTGGTGGTCTTTACTGATCATAATCCGTTTACTTTCATTCACAGAATGAAAGCCACCAACCAGAGAGTTTTGAGGTGGAGTCTTCTTCTGCAAGAATACCCAATTACCATTGAACATATCAAGGGCACATCCGATGTAATCGCTGATGCCCTGTCCCGAAGTTGAACGTTATGATAATGTGTTGACATTCTTGATTTCTGTTTTGTTTATATATATTTTATTTGTATACCAGGGAGTCAGAGACTCAGTGTGATTACTGGTAGTCATCTTATTATTACAAGTGTTATAAATGCCCGTATGCGTCGGTTAACGCACCTTTTTGTTTGATGTCGTATATTTCCCTATTCCTAGAGTAGAGGAAATATCCTTTTTGAGGTGGGGTGTGTGTGACGGTACATGCTCTTAATTTGTTTTCGCCTGTGGCGATATTAATTGTGTTAGAGGGCCGTGTGTAGTTCATTGCACTTAGCCTGGTGGGCAACTTGTTACGTCATACTTCTGCGCGACAGTCCTCGATCGGTACGCCTAATACACACCCAGAGCAGGTGTGGAGACCATGTGGCTAGTAGTTACGTAATATCTCCGGTAGTGCTGTTTATGGCCAGGGGATTGGTCGCGGATTGGCGACAGCCAGACTGACGATCAGAGAGAAATATACCGACTCTGATAGAGGTGGAATATCAGATGATAAGATTCGGGGCCGCGATTTACCCCCAGGCGATATTTCGATTTATAATAAATAGCTAGTGTTTTAGAGTTATGAGGAGAAGCAAAAAGGACGGCTCCCAGTTGTATAACCTTGATGTGATTGATGTGACTTTAAATATTTTAATACTGTATTATACCAATATTCTTTAGACAGTGTCTTCGGTCATCTGACGAAGTAAATCGTAGACTTTTTGTTGTAACATTATACGAGTATTTGGTAATATAAAGCTTAGCCAGTGATCCTAGAAGACCTAGGTAAACTGTAGGTTATTGTCTTTATTGTGATAGGTACCAGTATTAATTCTGTGTTACAAGGTTACTGAATGAGTAGTTAAGGGTTAATTAAAAATTAACCAGTTAGGAATAGTGTTGTAATTCCTTTATTAATTAAGTTCTCCTGGCAGCGTTTCTCAATTATCACACGTTACTGAACGAGTAGTAAGGGTTAATTAAAAATTAACCAGTTAGGAATAGAGTGGTAATTCCTTTATTAATTAACTTCTCCTAGAAGCGTTTCTTAATTATCACACGTGTGGGTGTTGTGTCACGGTGAAGTGATTCGCATATTGTGTAAACGAGACACCTAAAGATTAACTAATTAAGTGATCAGTTCTGGGTTGTTATTATTGTTGTTGTTATTAATTAACTACTACGGCTGTACATTTGTCAGCGTAGGTTAATACAGATTCCAAAGTGTATTGTGTTTTTGTTGTGTTTTCTAGTGAACTAAACGTGCTATAATAATATATACTTTATATAAGATCGTATCTCTGATCATACCTAGACGAGCCAAAGCGGTTTTGAACTGCCTGTTACAGAGAGATCTAATAGATATACAGTTAGGAGAGATATTTGGATAATCGTGTTTTATTCAGTTACGGGAATTATAGAATCCCCGTGACACCTTGCAAGGTACAGACATGATATTTCGGCTTAATTTCTGAAATAAAATACTGATTTTTTAAAAAGTATAGTCCGAAATATGTTACAAATATGTGTAGTTTCGTGTATTGATGTCAAAGTAATAGTATGTGTAAAAATAATTGCGAAATATATACATTTTTTAGAGCCGGGACCCAAAATGTTACCATTTTTATATTGACATATTTACATATTCCATTTGGCGTAATTGGATTATGTTGAGAAAAATAACACCAAACATTATATGGATTAACAAAGGTTAACGGAAAAAAACTTTAATTAGCTAGTTTTGTTTATATATATATATATATATATATATATATATATATATATATATATATATATACTTTTACTCGGTTGGTAGTTTTGTTTAGGAAACATTGACAGATCAGAACAAAAAAAGAAATAGTTTTTTATAGTATTTGGTTTATGAAATATGGATTAATCCATATATCATTAGAAATTACATAATTTTAAAACTACACTTATCCCTGCCCAGTCACACCAATCTGATGATAAATAAAAGCAGTAGTGTTCTGTCCAAATATTCGAAAATTCATTGTCTTAATTTACTATTCGAAATATTCGAAAAGTATTTTTAAGTATTCGAATATCTGGGACGTGGGGGGGGGGGGGGGGGGGGGGGGGGGGGGGGGGGGGGGTATTGGGGGTGGGGGGGGGGTGGCTGGGTGGGGGGGGGGTGTTTCTGGAAATTGACTCTAAATGAGGTGGATAATGCGGTTTTTTAAAGGGACATTCCTGAGTGTTTCTGATCGTTCCAATAGTTGTACTAGGTTAAATTTCATTTTATTTCCTAATTTGTTTTCTTTTTAGCACGTACGAAATTATTTGAAGCCAAAATCCAGTTTGGGCTTCTTACAAATGTTAAGACGACCAGCAACACATTGAATATACACACACCGTTATTCTAAAAAAAAAAAAATAATAATAATATGTAAGTTTAATTGTAGAAATATTTTAGTAGTCCGAAAAATCTTACAATGCATCAAACCCAGGAATGTCCCTTTAACTTTTATGTTCGGTCTTGAATACTGCTTGCCACGTGTATTCGGTCACGAACATAAAGCATGTTTGAGTTTAATTACACTAAAGTATTAGTAGTGACGTCATACGGGTTTGTTGAAGGCCAATATGTCCCAAGGTGTGATGAGTTCCTTCACTGGAGATTTCATCTTTCTTGCACAAAGAGGACTGCCACTCAAAACTAGCACAGGACTGAGCTCATTGGAATAAGTACAGCTGTGATGAGATGCACTCATGAATCACTATCAAAACAGTGATGCTATTAGTGTTCCCGAAATATGTATGTGTGTGTGCGTGCGTGCGTGCGTGTGTGTATAAATATATACAATACAGCATTATACCATATTATATAGGTACTAAGTAGACGTAACTATGCTTCTGTTATGTTCTATATAAGTCTTGATAAACAGACCAAAATTTAAGTCCGTCACTTAATCTAAAACGATGAAACAAAGAGTTCAAAATATGGACTAGCATCAGCCATAATTTGGTCAGTGACGCATCTTAATTAGTAGATATAGCCTACAAGTGTCAACATAAACCTTACTGGAAGCACATCGTAATTAGTAGATAGAACCGACACGTGTCTACATAAACCTTATTGGATGCACATCGTGATTAGTAGATACAGCCTACAAGTGTCTATATAAACCTTATTGGATGCACATCGTAATTAGTAGATACAGCCTGCGAGTGTCTACATAATCCTTATTGGATGCACATCGTAATTAGTACATACAGCCTGCAAGTGTCTACATAAACCTTATTGGATGCACATCGTAATTAGTAGATACAGCCTGCAAGTGTCTACATAATCCTTATTGGACGCACATCGTAATTAGTAGATACAGCCTGCAAGTGTCTACATAAACCTTATTGGATGCACATCGTAATTAGTAGATACAGCCTGCAAGTGTCTACATAAACCTTATTGGATGCACATCGTAATTAGTAGATACAGCCTGCAAGTGTCTACATAAACCTTATTGGATGCACATCGTAATTAGTAGATACAGCCTGCAAGTGTCTACATAAACCTTATTGGATGCACATCGTAATTAGTAGATACAGCCTACAAGGGTCTACATAAACCTTATTGGCTGCACATCGTAATTAGTAGATACAGCCTACACGTGTCTACATAAACCTTATTGGACGCACATCGTAATTAGTAGATACAGCCTGCAAGTGTCTACATAAACCTTATTGGACGCACATCGTAATTAGTAGATACAGCCTACAAGTGTCTACATAAACCTTATTGGACGCACATCGTAATTAGTAGATACAGCCTACACGTGTCTACATAAACCTTATTGGACGCACATCGTAATTAGTAGATACAGCCTACAAGTGTCTACATAAACCTTATTGGACGCACATCGTAATTAGTAGATACAGCCTACAAGTGTCTACATAAACCTTATTGGATGCACATCGTAATTAGTAGATACAGCCTACACGTGTCTACATAAACCTTATTGGACGAACATCGTAATTAGTACATACAGCCTGCAAGTGTCTACATAAACCTTATTGGACGCACATCGTAATTAGTAGATACAGCCTGCAAGTGTCTACATAAACCTTATTGGATGCACATCGTAATTAGTAGATAGAGCCTGCAAGTGTCTACATAAACCTTATTGGATGCACATCGTAATTAGTAGATAGAGCCGACACGTGTCTACATAAACCTTATTGGATGCACATCGTAATTAGTAGATAGAGCCTGCAAGTGTCTACATAAACCTTATTGGATGCACATCGTGATTAGTAGATAGAGCCTGCAAGTGTCTACATAAACCTTATTGGACGCACATCGTAATTAGTAGATACAGCCTGCAAGTGTCTACATAAACCTTATTGGACGCACATCGTAATTAGTAGATACAGCCTGCAAGTGTCTACATAAACCTTATTGGACGCACATCGTAATTAGTAGATACAGCCTGCAAGTGTCTACATAAACCTTATTGGACGCACGTCGTAATTAGTAGATACAGCCTGCAAGTGTCTACATAAACCTTATTGGACGCACGTCGTAATTAGTAGATACAGCCTGCAAGTGTCTACATAAACCTTATTGGATGCACATCGTAATTATAAATATAGCCTACACGTGTCTACATAAACCTTATTTGACGCACATCGTAATTAGTAGATACAGCCTTCAAGTGGCTACATAAACCTTATTGGACGCACATCGTAATTAGTACAGCCTGCAAGTGTCTATAGCCTACAAGTGGCTACATAAACCTTATTGGATGCCCTCATCATAACCCTCTGTCTACATAAACCGTATTGGATGCCCTCATCATAACCCTCTCTCTACATACACCTTATTGGATGCCCTCATCATAACCCTGTGTCTACATAAACCTTATTGAATGCCCTCATCATAACCCTCTGTCAGAATGATGTGGCGTTCGGACACCTTGGGCTGAGCACTGGCCTAAGATGTCTCATTTGGAACATACCGGCCTCGGTGGCGTCGTGGCAGACCATCGGTCTACAGGCTGGTAGGTACTGGGTTCGGATCCCAGTCGAGGCATGGGATTTGTAATCGAGATACCGACTCCAAACCCTGAGTGAGTGCTCCGCAAGGCTCAATGGGTAGGTGTAAACCACTTGTACCGACCAGTGATCCATAACTGGTTCAACAAAGGCCATGATTTGTGCTATCCTGCCTGTGGGAAGCGCAAATAAAAGATCCCTAATTAGCTGCTTGTCGTAAAATTGAGCAGACTATGTGACGACAGCGGGTTTTATTGGATGCCTCTAAAAACAGTGTCAGATAAACCTTATTTGACCATATCGTTTGACGTCCAATAGCCGATGATAAGATAAAAAATCAATGTGCTCTAGTGACGTCGTTAAATAAAACAAACTTTACAATTGGAACATATTGCGCAGTTGGGACATATTGGGCTTCAACAGGGTGTCTGAAATTAACAAAACGTGTATTCCATAACACAGGAATGGGTCTCATCTACACTAACCAATATGTCGGTTTCAAATCCTATAAATAAGAATTAAAACAAAAACTCTGCGATCTGTTCATACAACAGTTGTTCTTCGGATGTTACAACTCTTCTAGGGTCTTCTTTGATACACTATTCAAAGCGAAATTTTCCTTCAACAAACGAATAAGAAACCTAACCAAAGCTAAAACAAAAGGACGATCATAAAACAACCACACACACATACACATACACACACAAAAACATACACATACGCTCACACGCACAATACACTATCTATCTATATAACATACACACTCGCACATAGTTCCCCCTTTCTCTTTATAACACACGCACACACGCACGCGCGCACACGCACACACACACACACACACACACACACACACCAACCGAGACTCCTAAAAAGAAACAGAAGAAAACAAAAAGAGAGAACCCCACCAAACAACATAATAACAAGAAATAAACAAACAGACCACAATCATTAATCATTATCTGATATTAATTGTTCTCTATCATTTTTGAAGCCTAACCCTGTAACTTAACTGAAAACGTTTTTTTTCAATTCATTTCGTTACACAGTGTGTAAATATTCTAGTTTTGTTTTCAAACACTTTTCTGTTTAATAGTACACTCAACTTACAGTCTGTCCTTAAATGAATGGCTAACTTGTGTATGTAGAATTCACTGCCCAGATCTACCTGCCACCAGGTGAACGGACGTCCAGGTGCTGTGTGCATACACGAGTTTTCACCAAAACGTGTTCTGAGACTCCCATCTACAGCACGTGACGATGGTATCGAAGTTCGCCAGTAGGAACTCTGGCTGGTTACTTTACCCAGAGCTATGTTTTCTGAAATATATATCTAAATACCAATATATAGAGAATTGTATCCACGATATGCTATACTACTACTACTAGTTACTACTACTACTACTACTACTACTACTACTACTACTACTACTACTACTACTACTACTACTACTATTACTACTACTACTACTACTACTACTACTATTACTACTACTACTACTACTACTACTACATACTACTACTACTACTACTACTACTACTATTACTACTACTACTCTTACTACTACTACTACTACCCATGCTACTAATTTTACTACTACTACTCATATTACTACTATTACTACTACTACTACTACTACTATAGTACTAGTACTACTACTGCTTGATACTACTAATACTATAATACTACCAATGAGTGATAATGTTACAATAACAATAGCTTGACAATAATTATTGTAATAATTGTAATGTTATAGTAATAATAATAGTAATAATAATGATGATAGTATAATAATAATACTACTAATAATAATACTAATAATAATAATAATATAAATAAATACATAAATACAAATAACGAAAATATCCATTATTCTATATTTATTTTACCCTTATTGCATTTGGATCCAGACCATCCTTTGTGACAGTTGCCGGAACAGCCTGTGACGTCATTGCAGTTAGCAGTACAGTGACAGGTGTAACTGCTGTTCAAACCATACGTTCCTGATGTGCAATGAAAATAGTGAACAACGTTTAAAGGATTTGTAACAGATTTAGATATGCGTGATAACTCAGAAAAATGTAATACTGGTAATTGTATTGTACTAATAACGTATAGCACACTAAAAACATTCCATGATATTGTATGCATTTGAGAAATGATCACATTCTTGAAGTTGTGATTAAAAGGACATTCCTGAGTTTGCTGCACGTTTTAATATGTTATCGACTAACATAGACTTTTTAGCGATTGTAATTACATATCAAATATATTTGTCTGCATAAAATATTAGTGGCTATATATTAAACGTGTTTCTGATCGTTCTGATATTTGTACTAGGTCAAATTTCATTTTATTTCCTAAAATATTTATTTTTTGTACGTACGAAATTATTTGAAGACAGAATCCATTTGGGCTTCTTACACATATTAAGACGACCAGAAACACATTAAATATACAGACGCTGATATTCTAAACAAGAAAATGTATTTAATATGTAAGTTTAGTCATAGAAATATTTTATTAGTCGGAAACATCTTACAAGCAGCAAACTCAGGAATGTCCCTTTAAATAACAATATTCGCAATGAAGCTCAATGGAAGAAATACGATAGGATTTAGGATTAATATCCTTGGTAAACCAGCTGTAGGTTTGTGCAGTTGCTCGATGATTGGAATATCAAATGCCGTGGTATGTAATGCCCTGTATGTGGCATATGAAAGATATCTATCTTCACTGTTATCAAAAGAATAACACAACTAACAACAACGAAAAGGAAACAAATAAAATAATATTAAATATTGTATCTATACATTTGTATTTGATTGTATTGCTTAAAACATCACTTATTTCAGTACATCTATTTCAGTAATTCATTCATTCATTCATTCATGTTTAAATTCCAATTGACGACTTCTTCAAATCTAAATCCACACTTTTATAACAAAGTCTTGGTGACTTCACTTATTTTACTTTTAAACTGATACATATTAATGTATGATAGAAACATCCTACCTGACACTGAGTGTGTTTTAAAACAAATGAATGATGCGACGAGAAGTAGACAAGCCCAACACTTCGACATCTTGTGATATCTCTCCAACCAGGAAGATAAAATGTCCTACTCGAGGTACAGAGTTCTGTTGCATGTGTAATATGTTCTTGTTCGTTCGTGTACGCATGAACAAACATCATGTATCTATTAGGCGCGGATACAGAAAGTTCGCGAGAGGGGGCGATTTATGAAACACAGTAGGCTTTGCTGACTGAAATGCTATACTGATCATAACATCCTCGCTTGTGTAGTGGCCACCTGACTTAAGACTGGTAGGTACTGGGTTCGTATCCTGGTACAGACTTCCACTCAAAATGAGTTGTAACCGTGTGGGGCTACGCTACAGACCTCTCTCCCATTAACCACTAATAAGTAAAAATAAACGAACAGTCCTGGGCGGTCAGCCCAGGTAGGTGATGCATGCGTCCATACGAGCGTGCTTTACGTTTAACTGAAGCTAAAGTAAACGTTTGTTTTGCTTTGGTACATGCTTGACACATGGTCATAGCGGAAACCAGATACCTACTTCCATTAACAGCAAGGGATCTTGGATCTTGGCGCTAATATCGCTTCGTAAAACGGGGCCCAGACCCGTAGGAATGACATCTTGAGTGTGTGTGTGTGTGTGTGTGTGTGTGTGTGTGTGTGTGTGTGTGTGTGGGGGGGGGGGGTTTTTTGGGGGTGTGTGCAGAATCTCGAATGCGGAGTCACAGCCTCTAATCGTGGCGTGGGGACGAACCATATTTATATGTCTATTTATAAAGAGTAACAGAAACTAAATACATTTTCATCCTCGTGTGTGTGTGTGTGTGTATGTGTGTGTGTGTGTGTGTGTATGTGTGTGCGTGTGTGTGTGTTGGGGGATGGCATGCCGACGCCCCCCCCCCCCATGTTGTTCCTTTAAGACTGATCATACAAAGCCCCGTCTTAAATGACGAGGTGACAACAAACTATTCAGTACCAGTTCTTGGCGCAATCTCACACCAGACAAAGGAGAAAAGTCAGTACGCCACATCCTTAGAAAACCTGCTTAAACCAGAACAATAAAATCATTCTTAAGATACTTTTAATGGTGTAATTATCCATGACATGGAGCGAGACGTAGCCGAGTGGTAATGTGATCGCTTGATGCGCGGCCGGTCAGGGATCGATGGGCCCATTGTGATATTTCTCATCCCACCCAGTGCAACACGACTGGCATATCAAAGGGCATGCTATGTGCTATCCTGTCTGTGGGATGTTGCATGCAAAATATCCCTGGCTACTAACGGAAAAATGTAGTACGTTTCTATATGACTATATGCCAATATTACCAAATGTTTGACATTCAATAGCCGATTATTAATAAAACAATGTGCTCTAGTGGTGTTGTTAAAGAAAACAAATTTAACTTTCATCTGACTTATAGCTACTGGGTTCCCATCAGGATCGATTCCCGTCGGTGGACCCATTAGCTTATTCCTCGTTCCAAACAGTGCTCCACAACTAGTGTAACAAACGTCGTGGTGTGTACTATCATGTATGCAGGTGGTTTCTCGTTCCGACCAGTGCTCCAAAACTAGTGTAACAAACGTCGTGGTGTGTACTATCATGCATGCAGGTGGTTTCTCGTTCCGACCAGTGCTCCAAAACTAGTGTAACACACGTCGTGGTGTGTACTATCATGCATGCGGGTGGTTTCTCGTTCCAACCAGTGCTCCACAACTAGTGTAACACACGTCGTGGTGTGTGCTATCATGTCTGTGGGTGGCGTTTATAAAAGAGCACTGGCTACTATAATCGAAACGAGCCCATGGATTGGCGACGAGGGGTTTCCTCTCTCATTATATGTGTGTTCCTAGGTGTGTGTGTCCAAAGACACCTCCTACCAATTTTCTAAACGTATATGTGGCCTAAACGTGACAGTACAATAGATACTGTCCTGGATGTTGAAAAGGGCGTTTAAATATCTACCTTCTCTGTTGCTAAAAACCAGCAACAATCCAAATGGAAACAAACAAAGATCATTTTTATATATTGCATATACATTAATCTGCATCTATCTCAAGTATAATTGTACGTACACTGTCTGGGTTTGTTTGAATAAACGACAAAGTCTAAATCTAAATCCACACTATTATAACACAGTCTTAGTGATTTATCTTATTTAACTTCTATTATATACCATTTTATGAAACAATAATAACAAAAAAAAAACAAAAAAAAAAACAACTTCCTACCTGACACAGAGTGTGTTTTAAAACAAATCCATGATGCGACGAGAAGCAGACAGGACCAACACGTCGACATTTTGTGACATCTCTCCAACCAGGAAGTTCAAAACGTCGTACTAGAGGTACGTGGCTGTGTTGTGTTTGTAATACAATCGTTTTCGTGTGTGTACGCATGAGTAAACGCATCAGTCGCGATACACTCTGCTAAAAAAGAAACGCATAGGTGATAGGGAAAGAAGAAAGTGCTTGATTTTACAAAATATCGCTTCTTTTTTGTACAGTGTTGCTGAATGACCATGTTTGTTAATATTCCTGGAATGGGACAGCATGCCCAAATGCAACCTAAAACACATTTAACGTTCGTTGTGGCACGTTGTGCGACAATTGCAGGAAATTAGCGTGAAATGGTCAGATTTTGCCAAATGTACGTGAAACTCGGGGAAAACATTGGGGTAGTGATGGATATTTAAAGCCGCAATGCTCGCAACGATGCCTCATTTCCATTTCGACGTAGACGAGTTAGAAGATGCCAAGACTAAGCCTGCCGAATCGAAACATTGCAATAGGCCGCATCCAGTTAGGTGAACGTCCACCAGAGCACCATTTCACGTCTCTGGGACAGGTACCAGAAGTTCCAATCAGCTGAAGACTGGCCCAGAAGTGGAAGACTTCGCAGCACAAAATCTCTACATCCGGGTTCTGCACTTGCGTCACCGAACTGCCATAGCAACGAACACTGCTATACGCATACCTGGTTTGAGAAGAGTGTCTGCGCAAACCATTCGGAACAGACATCGAGAAGCTGGTTTATGGGCTAGGAGACCGTATGTTGGCCCCGTCCTGCGACGTCAGCATCGACATTTACGTGTTCGCTGGTGCACGAATGTACAGGGGTGGAACTTGGGAAAACTGGCTGCGAGTATGGTTCAGCGACGAGTTACGTTTCCTTCTACAGCAACGCGATGGACGACAACGTGTTTACAGACGCCGCGATGAACGTTTTGGTAACAACTGTGTCACCCAAGTTGACAGATTCGGTGGAGGAAGTGTCATGATGTGAGGAGCCATCTTATACACCGGCAGAAGTGAACTTGTGTTCGTACAAGTCAATCTAACAGCTGTACGCTACCGGGATGAATTTCTTCGCCGTTACATGCTTCCCATGCTGGATCGACAGAGATAACTCTTTCAGCATGACAATGCCAGGCCGCATTCAGCATATGCCAAGGGGATGTCGCGCAGTGATTGCTGCTGCTGGTGGCCACACAAGTATCTGATTTCAGCGCCCTCGTGCGACGCTGTTTGGAGACGAAAACGCCTCCACTGCCGTCAGTCCATAGCACGAACATTGTCACATACTCATGTCACATTTTACTGTGGTACGATCATAAATAACGAAATTATGGCCACTTTGTATTAAAGAGATAATTCCATGAATATTTCGCCTATGCGTTTCTTTTTTGACAGAGTATATATATATATATATATATATATACAGTGGGCTTTGCTGACTAGAATTTTGTACTGAACATATACCACGTCGTATCGTGAATGAGTCGTCTCAGGGAAGGGACTTAGCCCAATGGCAAAGCGCTCGCTTGATGCGCAGTTGGTCTAGGATCGATTCCCGTCGGGGGGGGGGGGGGGGGGGGGGGGGTCATTGGCCTATTTCTCGTTCTACCAAGTGGACTATGGGGGGGGGGGGGGTGGTATATCAAAGGCTGGGGTATGTGCTGTCCTGCATGTGGGGTATGTGCTGTCCTACATGTGGGATAGTGTTTTTAAAAGATCCCGTGCTACTAATGGAGAAACGTAGCGGGTTTCCTCTCCAAGACTATAATATGTAAAAATTACCAAATGTTTAACATCAAATATCCGATTATTAATAAATGAATATGCTCTAGTGGTGTCGTTAAACAAAATAATTTAACTTTCATCTGACTTGTAGCTACTGGGTTTCCATGTCAGAGTAAGTTTTAACCGTGTTTCTGTAGGACGCTTCCCTCTATAATTGTAATGCATATTAGTGTATTTCGGAATAGTGGGCCCCTTCCATAAGAAACATTAAAGTTTGTTTTGCTTAACGCCCAACCCCCACCCTTTCAGTTCCAACGGGCCTGATCAGATAACACCCTGCTCCTGGTGATAACTGAACTATACTAGGTATCGTATTTGATATAGATCTTTGAAACTTAAGTCAGTATACCCAGGCCATTAGACGACGGTATATGGAGGATTTGTTTTATACAGTGAATATATTCAATGTCGAGGTAACAACAGTCTATGCAACACTAGTTGTGAGCGCAATCTCACACCAAACAAAAGAGAAAGGTCAGGACGCCTCACTGCTTAGAAAACCTGCACAACACAGAACGTTCAAGTCATTCTCAAGTTACTTATAATGGTGTTATTATTCATGACATGGGACTGGATATACCCCAGTGGCAAAACGCTCGCTTGATGCGCGGTTTGGGATCGATCCCCGGAGGTGGGCCGATTGGGCTATTACTCGTTCCAACCAGTGCACCACGGCTGTTATATCAAAAACCGTAGTATGTGCTATTATGTCTGTAGGACAGTGCATATAAAATAATCCATGCTACTAACGGAAAAATGTAGCATGTTTCTATATGACTATATGCCAAAATTATCAAATGCTTCGCATCCTATAGTCAGTGATTAATAAAGAAAGAAAGAAAGAAATGTTTTATTTAACGACGCACTCAACACATTTTATTTACGGTTATATGGCGTCAGACATATGGTTAAGGATCACACATACATTGAGAGAGGAAACCCGCTGTTGCCACTTCATGGGCTACTCTTTTCGATTAGCAGCAAGGGATCTTTTATATGCATCATCCGACAGACATGGTAGTACATACCACGGCCTTTGATATACCAGTCGTGGTGCACTGGCCGGAACGAGAAATAACCCAGTGGGCCCACCGACGGGATCGATCCCAGACCGACCGCGCATCGAGCGAGCGCTCTACCACTGGGCTACGTCCCCCCTCCAAATGATTAATAATGATTAATAAATCGGTCCTTTAACTGTGTCGTTAATGTAAACCATTTTGTTTTGTATCCTCATATAAATATATTTTCTTGATAACCTAGTTCGGGTTGTTTGTTAATAATTATGTTCGTGCTTATATGTCGAATTAAGGTCCAAACACGCTGTCCTGGGCACACGCCTCAGCTAGCTGGGCTGTCTGTCCTGGGCAGCGGTTTAGTGGTTAGTGAGAGAGAGGTCGGTAAAGTGTCTTCACACCTACACCTTGAGTCGTAGGAGCCGGTACCGTGATGCGAACCCAGTACCCATCAGCCTTAAGTCCGATCGCTTATCTTCCTCACCATCGAGGCCGGTGACCGAGCACACGCTTCAAGTATTACGTGTCATAGTTTAGCCCCCCCCCCCCCCCGATCAAATGAACGGACGTATTTGGATGGTTCCCTATATCCTATACCCTATGACTCTTGCTTTACAACATTCTAGGATCGATTCCCTACGGTGGACCCGTTAGGCTATTTCTCGCTACAACTAGTGTTCCACAACTAGTGTACCAATCCTTGTGATGCGTACTATGCTACTGGGTTCCTATCCCGGTACAGACTTCCAATTAAAATGAGTTGTAACCGTGCGGGGCTACACTACCGACTTCTCTCCCATTAACACTAATAAGTAACAATAAACGAACAGTCCTAGGCGGTCAGTCCAAGTAGTTTGTGTATGCGTCCATACGAGCGTGCTTGGTCTTTAACTAAAGTTAAAGTAAAAGTTTGCTTTGCTTTGGTGCATGCTTGAAACATAGTCATAGCGGAAGAAGAAGAAAGGAAATGTTTTATTTAATGACGCACTCAACACATTTGTATTTACGGTTATATGGCGTCAGACATATGGTTAAGGACCACACAGATATTGAGGGAGGAATCCCACTGTCGCCACTTCATGGGCTACTCTTTTTGATTAACAGTAAGGGATCTTTGATATGCACCATCCCACATACTGGGTAGTACATACCACGGCCTTTGATATACCAGTCGTGGTTCACTGGATGGAACGAGAAATAGCGCAATGGGGCCACCGATGGGGATCGATCTCACACCGACAGGTCATCGAGCTGGGCTACGTCCCGCCTTGGTCATAGTCGAAACCCGATACCTACTTCCATTAACAGCAAGGTATCTTGGACCTTGGCGCTAAGATAGCTTCGTAGAACGGAGCCCAGACCCGTAGGAATGGCATCTGGAGTGTGTGTGTGTGTGTGTGTGGTGTGTGTGTGTGGGGGGGGGGGGGGGTACAACCTCGAATGCGCACAGCCACTAGTGGGGATGGGGTGGGTGAGTATTACAAACTAAGTACATTAGGCTGTGGATATAACCCATTATTGACGTGTACTATTGCAGTATTGAGAGTGTGTTTACCCATACTTACCAGGCTGTGAATGTAACCCATTATTGTCGTGTAATGTTGCTGTATCGAGAGTGTGTTTACCCATACTTACAAAGCTGTGAATGTAACCCATTATTGACGTGTACTGTTGCTATATTGAGAGTGTGTTTACCTATACCTACAAGGCTGTGAATGTAACCCATTATTGTCGTGCACTGTCGCTGTACTGAGCGTTTGTTTACCCATACTTACAAGGCTGGTTCTGGGCCAAGTGGATGGTGGCGGAGGTGGCATATCCATGCTGGTCAAGACCCCAATATTGTGCAAACCTGCTAGGATCGATCATGTCGGTGGGCCCATTGGGCTATTTCTCGTTGCAGCCATTGCACTACGACTGGCATATCAAATACCCTGGTATCCTATGTGGGATTATGCATATAGACGATCCCTTGCTACCAATGGAATATTGCTTAGCGGATTTCCTCTCTAAGACTATATGTCAATATTACCAAATGTGTGGCATCCAGTTGCCGATGATTAATATATAATGTGCTCTAGTAGTGTCGTTAAACAAAAACGAACCTTTTTGGAGCACCCATTTTAAAATGATTGAAAACCACACAATCGTGTACAAGTTTCCCCTGGCAGATTCTGTAAAGGATACTAATCATTAGTTATATTCAGTACCTGAACTTCAAGCCAAAGCTATATGCATACGCCCTCTTTAAAGTTTCTATCCGAATGGCTCGGGAATTAAAACAAACCAACCAAACAAAAAAAAACATCCCCCCCCCAAAAAAAAAAAAAAAACAAACCCAAATCCCCAACAACATCAAACAAACAAGAGAGCGAGAGAGAGAGAGAGAGAGAGAGAGAGAGAGAGAGAGAGAGAGAGAGAGAGAGAGAGAGAGAGAGAGAGAGAGAGAGAGAGAGAGAGAGAGAGAGAGAGAAGTACGACCCCTCCACGATACCACAATTAAGTCAGTAAAGTGGCAGTCCTCCTATAGACGGAGTTGAAGGAAACATCATATCAAAGTCAAAATCGGCTCCCTTCTATAACCAAAGCACCTGACAGTCAGGTCAGAGAGTTTAACGGGCACATTCAGAGGAAGCTGTTGTAGCGCACATTCACAGCAAGCTGTTGTAGCGCACGCCTGTCCTGGACGCAGGTGTCGGCCTCAGCCGGTCCCTCCGTCCAGGAGAGGAAAGTGGTGGGGAGAGTGAAGTGGGGACCGCCTGCACTGTCAGGTGCAAGGGGGCACATGCAGTGCGACCGTGATCGGTAACAGGCGAAGAGGTGGTTTGGTGCTATTGAATTGTGAGTCCCGAAGGATTAGTCCAAAGAGATATGGTGCTCATTTATGAGAAGGAAATTAGGCGCGTTTTTTAATGTTCCGCCAAAATAGTAAAGAAGGGAGCTACGTTTATAGTTTTGGAATTTAGTAAGCCGACAATAGCTCGTTAAGGGGACCTACCTGGTCGGGTCATAGGGCTTTACGTGCACATTCAGAGCAAGCTGGTGTAGCGCACGCCTGTCCTGGACACAACAGCCGGCTCCTCCGTCCAGGAAAGGAATGGTGAGGGTGGGAGAGAGGAGGGACCGCCTGCACTGGCAGGAGCTAGGGAGCACCAGCAGCCCGACCGTGGCCGGTAACGGGCGGGGCGGTGGTGGGGTGGGGTGTGTGTGTGTATGTGTGTGTGTGTGTGTGTGGGAGGGGGGTAATGGTGCTATGGAATTTTGAAGCAGCAAAGAACAAAGCCAAAACGAAAGGATGCGCAATTTTGATTAAGGAAATTTGGCGCAATTTTGAACGGTCGGTCAAAAGCGAAAGATACCTGGCAGTGGAACATGACTATTTATATACTCCCACAACTGCTGCACTATTTTCTTTTGGAATTAATTGTGCGCCAAGATACAGTATTGCATTAGACTAGTGGTAGGTTCGTACTCATCATGTTACAGATTCTATTATACTCCATTTAAAAGTTCATATTGATTTGGTGTATTTCTGGCGAATATATTAATACATATTATTGTCAATTTTCTCGATAAAACGTTTGCTTCCTTTTGAGGGCATAGTACACCAAAGCGTTAGATGTCACTATTTTATCAAATTAAAAGTTCAAGTTCTTTACTTCCGTAAGTTATACAACTTATAAGTTTTATAATAAAAGCAGCAAATTATAATAAATACATATTTACAATATTTGATAATGGTGTGGGAGGGGGGGTGGGGGTGGGTGGGGGGGGGGGGGGGCGCTTTAGCACTATCTAAAAACATATAACGAAAAACGAAATAAACCATACATACATGCATGATAAATAGTTACGTGGGTAGCAAGAAGGAAGGAAGGAAACGTTCTATTTAACGACGCACTCAACACATTTCATTTACGGTCATATGGGGTCGGACATATGGTTAAGGACCACGCAGATATTGAGAGGAAACCCGATGTCGCCACTTCATAGGCTACACTTTTCGATTAACAGCAAGGGATCTTTTATATGCATCATGCCACAGACAGGATAATACATGCCACGGTCTTTGGAGCGAGAAATAGCCCAATGGTCCCACTGACGGGGATCGATCCTAGACCGACCGCGCACCAAGCGAATGCGTTTATCACTGGGCTACGTCCCGCCCCCTGGGTAGTAATAAAGAAGATATTAAATATAAACCCATCACGTGCGTAAGAAAACTAAACACAAATAAATAGGTAAAATAAAATTATAAAAACTTACAACAATAAAATCATAATAAATTAATAAATAAATAAATAAATGAACAAATAAAATCAAATAAATAATAATAAAAATAAAATAAAATAAAATAAAATAATAATACAAATTGATAATGAGAAAATAAACCCCAACTATATAACACGTTATGTGGGTATACACCCCCCTCCCCTCCAAAAAAACAACAACAACAAAAAAACACACAAAAAAACACCCCCAAACAACAACAAAAAACCCAAAAACAACAACAAAAAAAAAAAAAAAAAAAAAAAAAAAACCACCAAAAAACAAACAAACAACAAAAACAACAACAAAAAACCCAAAAACAACAACAACAACAACAGCCCGAAACAATAACTAAAACTTGGCAGCTAACTGATAAATGAACCAGTTTGTAAATGATCAAGATTTCCTTTCATTCATTCTTTATTTCGACCAGACCATAGCCATCGTTCATGGGAAAATTAAACATAACATATAAACTAACAGGCAAAAGAAACTTATCACTTTTAAAATAAGTGTATCTGAATTAAAGATACTGCAATAAGTTTGAAAGTAATGAGAAAACATTCGCCAAAACACACCCTGTGTTTCCGAAAAGTCACTATTGCCGGATTTAGTTAATTTCGTGCAGTCATGAAAACTGTGAACAAGAGCATAATTTGAATTTGTTAAAAATGCTCGTGCATGATTGTTGCATAATTACCGGTGTGGGACAACGCAAGGAAGCAGTATCATCAGAACAGAACATCAGAGAGATGCCAAGACTTACCCAAGCAGAACGCAACAGAGCTATCGGTATGGCCGATATGGGACCTCTCAACGGCAGTTTGCAAGAACCTTCAACTGCAGTCAAGCCGCCATCAGCAACTTGTCGAGCCGTTATGAGGAGACAGGCCAGGCCCAAGACAGTGCACGATCGGGAAGACTAAAGGTCACAACGCCAGTTGAAGACCGCTACATCCGGACAATCCACCTGCGAAACCGATTCGTGACGGCAATGTCAACGGCGGCGACGGCACTGGGACACCCCATCAGCAGACGAACAGCCTGACGATGACTCCGCAGGTCTGGTATCAGAGCTTCCGTCCTTTCCGTGGAATGGTCTTGACCCCTCTACACCGTCAACGCAGGCTACAATGGGCACGAACTGTACGCTAGTGGCAGCGGCGTGATTGGGAAAGGTTGCTGATCACGGATGAAAGTCGCTTCAACATGTTCCGAAATGATGACCGAGTTCGTATTTATCGACGTAGGGGAGAGCGACTGGCGCCAAACTGCATCCAAGATGTGCACCCTTTTGGTGCAGGCGGCGTCATGGTATGGGGCGGTATTTGCGGTCAACGGACAACAAGGCTTCTCATCATCCGTGGAAATCTGACTGGTCAAAGATACAGGGATCAAGTGTTGCGACCTGTTGTAGTGCCATTCTTGCTTCAACAGCCTAGGGGTACCCTTTTGCAGCAGGACAATGCACGACCTCATACAGCCAGACTTGTTCAGGATTATCTCAACAACGCTAACTTCAACGTATTGCCTTGGCCATCATGTTCTCCAGACATGAATCCCATAGAGCATCTCGGGATCATCTTGATCGACAGCTGAGACAACGCGTACCTCCCCCAGCAAATCGACAGCAGCTTGAACAGGTTTTGTTGGATGTTTGGCGCAGAATTCCTGCTGACGTCATCCGGCGACTGACGACATCCATGAGGAGACGTGTTTTGGCGTGTATTGATGCACGGGGTGTCCACATACGCTACTGAAGACATGTCTTGTCCCATGATTTGACTTTAGAAGCACCTTTTGAAGGGACTCTGTGTAATGTTTAATTTTGACCCCATATCTCTTTCGCTCGGCTTTATGGCAAGTCTACTATGAATATGACAATGCTGTTTTGTAAAGACATTGGAAAATGATTCCTGTCAGTAAAATAATCATCATGGGTGATACGTTTCTTTTGCCTGTTAGGTTATTAAAAAAACTGTGAGCAAGTTTAAACATTTGACATCTCCAGTGGAAGCATGAAGTAATAATGAAATAATGTAAAAAAAAACAAAAAACATTTAGTGTCCATCGGTAGGAATCGAACCTAAATATACACATACATGTATATAACTGCATGCATACAACCAGATGAATATAATAGATAAGAATATATGTTTAACGACAACCCAGCACGAAACATATATCGATTAGTGGGTGACAAACTATGGTAAAGGCAAAACATTAAGTGATGATCAACACAATCAGATGAACGCATATGACAACAAAAACCCACTGTATGTACTGTTACTCACAATTATTTCTATCTCCTTGATATTATGCACACATTTTCAATTAGTACTTCTAGAATGTTTTATTTTTTTTAAATCATAGACGTTTAGCTTAGAGCAGGAGTTAACGTTACACGTAGACCAGGCCGCGCGTCTATATTCGTTTCAGTTTACACTTAAAGTTAAACCGGTTTCATAAATACACCCAAACGAGGGATTAAACTGGGTCTGCCGGTATTCATTGTAGAATGCGTTCAATCACTAAACATGAGAACAATTTAAAAACGAGAATAGTTAAGTGATTCAAAACACATTTTATTCTACCTAACCCATATTTACAACTGTTATGTAGGTCACTCACATGAACGTAATGGTACATGAACACGTATTTACAGTAATGATATTATATTAGTAGCTCGGCTTTTCTCGAGCCCTATCTTGTTTATATGTGATAAAAGGGCTAAGGCGTGATTAAGTATTAAAGATACTGTCCTGTGTTTAATGACATTGTAAGGCATGAATGCATGGATGGATGTTTAACGACACCTCAGCACGAAAAATACATCGGTTATTGGGTATCAAGACATTGTAAGATGTTTTCAATTACAGTGAAACCTCTCAAAACCGGACCGTCTATAAACCGGAATTCCCTCAAATCCGGACGTTTTTCGTGGTCTCTTTTTAATTATATGTGCAGAAGAGAGCCTCCCTAAAGCAGATACCTCTTAAAACCGGACTGTTTAAATGGTTTTTAGGGTGTCCGATTTAGAGGAGTTTGAATGTTAACCCTAAAACTGAGATAAAGACGCAACCAAAAGTCAACCCCGTTCAGTTCAATAATTTTGTATATTAGGAAACAAAATGAAGTTTGACTCTAATACAAACACTGGAACGATCAGTAACAACTTTAATGCACAGCCATAGATATTTTATGCACAAAAATACAGATTAAGGAGGTATATGACTTTAATCAGACTTTTAGGTAAGGAAAGTTTGAAAAGCCTACTTTATGTACAAATTGGTGCTGATTCCACAAATAGCAGTCTTATTGAACCTACGTAAGGCAAAGTTGCCATTTTGGGCATTTTGTGGCCACAAATGGACACAATCATATATTTCTTATATGATTGATCTGGCGTTACCATATGATATCTGATAAGCCTTTAAATATTTTATAGTAATATTTTGTTGTCTAGAGCTAGCCAAAGAATAATCTCATCCGTTTGACAATAACAACAACTAAACAACAACAACCCCAAAACAAAACAGGATAAAACGAAAACGTATGTCATTTATATGTATCTAAACGCCTGTTATTTTATCATAATCATTTTGTGGCGAGTTTAATACATCGATCTGTTCATATTCATTGGTTTGGCCTCCATTAACATAGCCACTCCCACTGTCAAGGCCACTCGGCTCTGCTTCCGTTCGACCACGTGACGTGGAATAAATAAATGAACGTGAGGCGTTGTTGTGTTGAGAATTCCGACTTCTAAAGTGCCTACAAAAAAGAAAGAAAGAAGTGTTTTATTTAACGACGCACTCAACACATTTTATTTACGGTTATATGGCGTCAGACATATGGTTAAGGACCACACAGATTTTGAGAGAAAACCCGCTGTCGCCACTACATGGGCTACTCTTCCGATTAGCAGCAAGGGATCTTTTATTTGCGCTTCCCACAGGCAGGATAGCACAAACCATGGCCTTTGTTTAACCAGTTATGGATCACTGGTCGGTGCAAGTGGTTTACACCTACCCATTGAGCCTTGCGGAGCACTCACTCAGGGTTTGGAGTCGGTATCTGGATTAAAATTCCCATGCTTTGACTGGGATCCGAACCCAGTACCTACCAGCCTGTAGACCGATGGCCTACTACGAAGCCACCGAGGCCGGTAAGGTGCCTACAATTACATACAGAAAACTGAACGCTACTGAATCTTTCGTACTGCACAATGTATTAACTGAGCTTTAACTGCTGTATGAATATCAGTAGAACTGACTCAACTTTGCATTAGCGCATACAATATGTTTAATCTGAAATGACAAAAAGAAAATGTCTGTCCAAAAAAAGAAGAAGAATAAAGTTTGTTTTATTTAACGACGCCACTAGAGCACATTCATTGTTTTATCTTATCATCGGCTATTGGACGTCAAACATATGGTCATTGACACTGTTTTTTACAGAGGAAACCCGCTGTCGCCACATAGGCTACTCTTTTACGACAGACAGCAAGGGTTCTTTTATTTTCGCTTCCCACAGGCAGGATAGCAAAAACCATGACCTTTCCTGAACCAGTTATGGATCACTGGTCGGTGCAAGTGGTTTACTCCTACCCATTGAGCCTTGCGGAATTCACTCAGGGTTTGGAGTCGGTATCTGGATTACAAATCCCATGCCTCGACTGGGATCCGGACCCAGTACCTACCAGCATGTAGTTCGATGGCTTAACCACTGCGCCACCGAGGCCGGTGTGTCTGTCTAGGAAAACGATCAGTGTAGTAGGCTTCCAGATTCCATTTAAGCCATTAAAACCCATTGATATGAACCCAGTAACAACCATTCTTATGGCTGATAACTTAAAGGGACATTCCTGAGTTTGCTCCATTATAAGATGTTTCCGACTAATAAACTATTTCTACGATTAAACTTACATATTAAATATATTTTCTTGTTTAGAATATCAGTGTCTGTATATCCAATGTTTCTGGTCGTCTTAATATTTCTAAGAAGCCCAAACTAGATTTTATCTTCAAATAATTTCGTACGTACGAAAAAACTACATTTTAAGAAATAAAAGGAAATTTAATATAGTACAAATATTCGAACGATTTGAAACACGTTTGATATACAGCCACTAATACTTTATGCAGAAAAATATATTTGATATGCAATTACAATCGTTAAAAAGTCTCTGGTAGTCGATGACATCTTAAAAAGTGCAGCAAACTCAGGAATGTCCCTATAAACCATGAACGAATGACTGAATATGTAACGATACCCCATAATACACAGTGCATCTGGTTTTATGGGTAAACAAAGGAAAGTACAAGAACAAGATTGTTTAGAATGGCTGAAACACCACACCTCCGAGACGCGTAATACTTTATAAAATAGGCATTCATCGTATCTTCATACACAAGTACATAATTGTTGAATGATACCAAGTCACTTACCACACAGCTCCTATAATGAGCAATATAAAGAGAATGGCTGCGACCACGGCAAGAGCAATGATGATAGAATCTCTGTTGTCCTCGGGACAAGAGACAACTGGGAAATATATACAGTAATAGGAATCAATGTCGGTCACAATGTATCCTAGTAACAGATGCTTCACAGAGATGTTATCATGCAAGGTTAGCGGTAGTTGTAACTTTGCTTCATCAAACTAGACACACACACACACACTTTGCTTCATCAAACTAGACACACACACACTTTGCTTCATCAAACTAGACACACACACACTTTGCTTCATCAAACTAGACACACACACACACTTTGCTTCATCAAACTAGACACACACACACTTTGCTTCATCAGACTAGACCCACACACCTACACCCACACCCTCACCCACACACACAGAGAGAGAGAGAGAGAGAGAGAGAGAGAGAGAGAGAGAATGATTTGTATGTTTAGCCTATACCATTTTTGTCCCTAATAAATATTTAATATTCGAAATGTAATCATTAAAATGTTATGTGAATGTTTTACTCTTATCGTATAAGGTTAGTAGTAGTGGTAGCCTTGTTTCTTGAAATTTAGGAAATTTGTGTGTGTGTGTGGGGTACCATTTGGTCTTTATATTCACAACGTAAGCACTAAAGTGGTATGTAAATGTTTTCCTTTTATTTAGCTTTCAAACCTGACCATTAGTTTGTTATGCAGTTTTCACAGCTCATCAAATATATGAAATTACTAATTAAAAAGTGAAAACGAGAAAACCATTACCTTCAACACAGGTAAGTCCAGTCCACCCTGTGAGACATCCACCATTACAGTATCCCAGTTCAGTGTGACAGAGTTGTTCCCCATTGCAGTGTCTGTCTTCACACAGTGATTCACAATTCACACCATAATGCTTCGAATCGCAACCTTAAAAACATTGATTCATTTGATAGTGTCATTATTCCTGTGAACAAACTAAAATCAGAGTGTAAATATATCACATACTTTTAATATTGGTGCTATTTTGTGAATGTCTTTTTTTTCAAATTTGCAAAAGACAAAACGATAGAAAGTTCTTCCATGAAGCATACACTTGCATGTATGTGCATGAATACCATACAGTGTTCTGTCATGCCATATGCTGTAAATCTGAATGACAAAATCTTAATACATGATCAAAGCCGTATTTCGTCACAATGGAGAGTTTAATGGGCATTTAGACAAATTGGTGGACGATTCTATGAATATCTATCTAATGGGGCGTCTGTAGGAGGACAGCAACTTCCGACGACATTATTAGAATAGGTACAGATATCATAACATGTACTCATAATAGTGCTGGTGAAAGGTCAGGATACCCTGCCCCACTGAGTAATGCCACCACAGCTGTCAAGTCTGTTACTTCATCTAAAATGATGAAAAATGAATAAATGTGGAAGAGTTTCACCAAAAAGATGAAAAAATCATGCATAGGTTCAAAATATGAAATAGTATCAGCAATTATCGTATGTACGTATTGCGTGGGCGAGTTATAGGCACGTTTATTTTAGTCCTTGGTCCAAATATTTGGTGAATAAGTGAGTTATAAGTAGTCGAATAAACAACGTTTTTGGTACACACGTCTAATATTGAATACATACTCGCTGTACAGTCTTCACTCTGATATCCTCGATCACAGCCATCATCACATTTCCCAGTTACGTGATCACAAGACGAGGTTCCAAAACATTTTCGCTTGCACACTGCAAACCATATGTAAAGTTTGCACATTCTGAAAAAATAATAAACAAAGACCTCTTGTGATAATGTGAATAAATGGAACTATTCTGGAGTTGTAACCAGTAAGACATAATCAAATTAGTCTACTCGAATGTAATACATCTTGACAGGGAAAAAAACTACAACCCCAAAATAACAAAACAAAAACCCCACCACAAACGCACAACAAGTATAAACCATCTTATACAACATTAAATTAATATATTCATTTTGGATTAACTTGAAGCCAATTATTTCTATTTGTATTCTATTGTTGGAAGAGAAATTGATATTTACGAAATTATAGTAAATTAGAACCTAACGTAAACTATTACACACATTTGATTACCGTTGCACTGAATATATTGTAAGAGAGAAAATGCTATTTTAATAACTAAAAGGGTTCTCTTCACAAACTACAATCTCTTTACATTATGAGGATAATCTATTTCCTACCACCTATAGTCGTCCCCGAAAGCCACGGTACGCCTTTTTTTCATAATATGGAATTTACTGCAAGTTATTTATTTCTGAGTGGAATGTTTTCCAAATGGCACTCAGAAATAGTTTTTTATTTATGGTTATTTCCAAACCACCTTTACCTTTCTTCTTACGTGAAACCAATGACAGTGTTGACTTTATTTACAAACAAATAAAAAAATAAACATTCCAAACAAACAAACAAACAAAACCCAACATGGTCATGTGTTGTCGCGTATGCCTATGATAACGATTGTTTTTGTTAGGGTTTAGAGCCCTAATGAAGTTATATCATTTTAGTGTTGAAGATCTAATATCTTATTGGTTGCATGTTTCTTGAGGAACATTACTTTTTTATAGTGATTGTTAGTATACTTAATGTAGGTGTCCTTTTGATTCAGCACTCCATTGCTAAACAAAGGAAACACTACCCCACAAAAACCCCCAAAACAAACAAAAATCAACACCAACACCAACACCAACACCAACACCAACACCAACCCCCCAAAGACCAATAACCCCCCCCCCCCGAAAACCCCCCAACCCAAAACAAAAACACTGTAGCCAACGTAGATAGTTACTCCAGCTTGTGTCAGATATAAAGTGGAAGTAGAGTCTAGTTTTGATCAGGATGAGTGCGATTGTTGAAGATGAACATGGTTTAGTTGTTCTGACTGGCTAATCGTCTTGATGAATGAATACATGTTTAACGACATTTCAGCACGAAACATACATCAGCTAATGGGTGTCAAGCTATGGTAAATGCAAAACTTAAGTGATGAACATCATCAAGTTAAAAAGTCAACCATTAAATAAAAACACAGTGTAAAGAACTATGCAAAAAACATACAAATATCACTATCAAGTGAAGTAATTTTTTACTGCCTTTAAAACATTGTCTCTATACACCATATTGTAACAGAAATGTGGACTACATCTTACCCTTTGTACAGTCTGATTCCATCCATCCTGCTGTACATCCGTTATCACATCTTTCAGTCTGTTTATCACATGGCGATTTACCAAGTGATTCATCACAGTATCTGCTGGAGCAAGATTTTGCACACAGAGGGCCATAGTGATCAGAATGACACTCTGAAAACGCAAGACTACAAAATAACGGCATTGTTTCATACTGGTACCACGACTAGCATATCAAAGACCGTGGTGTGTGCTATCCTGTCTGCTGGATAGTGCATATAAAATACCCCTCGCTACTAATGGAAACATGTAGCAGGTTTCCTATCTAAGACTATAAGTCGAAATTACCAAATGTGTCACATCCAATAGCCGATGATTAATATATCAATGTGTTGTGATGGTGGTGTCGTTAAATAAAACACTCTACTTTAATTGTTGTTAATAGGGAAGCAAGATCTAGCTCAGCCAGTAAACACTTTCCTAATGTGTTTGTGTCATAGGATCTAATCACCCCGGATGACCCATTCTCTATTTGGAATTTTCCCATCCAAACTAGTGCCACATGACTAGTACAGCAAGAGCGTGATATTAGTAACAAGGCCTGTTTGGAGTTTTGACCTACTTTTCCCGTGACCGTTTCCTTGATATGAGACATAGGCTGACCATGACATACTTGGGACATGTGCGTGTCCGCCCATGACGCTGACCAAGTTAGGGGGACAATGCCTGTCCCGTGACCATGACCTATTCAGGCTCCCCCACACCTGCTGTGGCTTTGGACTGACCCTGATCGAGTTTGGCCTTAGGCTACTTAGACAAATCATAAGTTATAAAAAGGGGTATTTTCTTAGTATTTTCTTTCACTTACCGAAAATTCCACAGACAAGATCTACGTCCAGTTTGCTTCAGAGGTTGATGACATTTCACATTTTTGTGGCCTGTTGTTTTTTTATTTTGAAAGAAGATGAAATCGGGACATTCACCAGGCCCTGAACAGGCTGAAAAATCGCGATGCCAAATAGAAATTGGAAAAAAATGTATACGTTATAACCCAGCCATGGACCAAGAACGTTTGATATATCCAGAAATGTGTCATTGATAATGCGGAAAACTATTCCCCACCAAACGAGGCATCGCTATAAACTTAAAACAGTGGGTCGAACTGTCTTCGTGTGCTCATCAAATTCACGAAACAATAGCGGTTTTAAAGGAAAGGAAAGAGGAGAAGTTATTCTCACATGTATGTGAGCGTACACAAATGCCGGGCTGGGGTGTTGACGCGATCAAGCCTTCAAGGAAAGTGATTTTTCTTTACCTCGACCAATGGCAGAATTTGAAAGGCAGGAAAACCATATAGGATTCATGCAGTGCAACTTTTGTAATCCGAATGGATGTCAATGGAGTAATTATTGATCCTGGTAGGACTGAACTAATGGTATATATGTATTGTTTTTCTTTCCCATGGTTCATTCAGGCTTGAGAACTCTAAGAGAGCACACTTTTTTTCAATGACATTCTTGTGTCTTGTTGAACTCTATCTGGAATGAAGATGGCATCAGGATATTCGAACAGTGTTAGTAGCAGCAGTAGTGACGAAGATGATGTCATACAATGAAATGTAAAAGAGTGACTACCAAATAAGAGAGACGAAGGGTACTCATTATATGGATGAAAGGGATGCTACACGCGACATAGGGGATGGAAATGAAGATGGCAAACACGTGGATGAACCCACAGATCAGATGGATGCTACACGCGAAATAGGGGATGAAAATGAAGACGGCGAACTCGTGGATGAACCCACAGATCAGACGGATGCTGCTCGTGAAATAAATCCAGACTGATTTATCCTACGATGCTGACGACGAAGATGAGTTACATGGTATGTCATGGTCACCAAATGAGACATTTCTATGAACTACTGATACCCTATGCTCGGTGGTCCATACAATGACATGCAAATCCAAAGGAACTCGCCAAGGCCGGTTTCTACTACACTGGAAACCACGATACCGTCATGTGCTTCTGCTGTGGTTGACGCACCTACTGATGGAAGAAGATGGACCATCCAGTGATGGACAATTACAGACTCTCCAAGATGTTGCTGTATGAACAATGTGTAGACATTAAATGTTTCGGATACTTGTGCGCTATTTTTTTCATTTTTTCAATAAAAACGTGAATAACAGGATGCATCCCTGGACGTGTCCCTATGATTTTTAGTCATGGCACTGGTAGATGGTATGGGGAATATTTTGGTCATGATGTTTCTTGGGAGCTCGCACGATGACACAACGAGATTTATGCTTGGGAGGAGAAATACATCGGTCTTACTTCCAAAGTGTTAAGGAAAGTGATGAGGAATCACAAAAGAGAGCAATACTTGAAACTGCTGCCAGTCAAAAGTGACATAAAAACCAATGATGCTTCTGTTACTGACCAGTATCCAGATAATCATATGCTGAAACTGGATTCTGCTTTGAAATTCATTCCAAACACCCTTCATACGATGCTGGAGTTGCTATTTATTGGAAAAGATATTCAGAGAAAAGTGGCAACGATTGGTCAGTTAATTATTAAAGTTGTTAGGCCAAGTGCTTTTGTGGTGCCATTAGAGATAAGATTTGCTGCCCAGATGCCCCATCGATCTCGATTTCTTATAGACACTCTTTCTGAAATGGGGTTTATCTCATCCTATGGTGAAGTGCAACAGTTTGAAAATGTTGTTGCCCCAGATGTTCTAGACAAAGATATTGACCTGTTAGATACAACATTGTTATTCACTGCAGACAACACTGACCACAATATCCTCACAATATATAGAAAAGGGCCATTTCATGCTTGTCACACTAACACCAGTAAAGAAGACTAATCACATTGTACCAAGAAACAAATCTGTCGGATTTAAACATAACAGGAAAGCCAAATATCAAGATATCAGACTACTGTTTTACTAACTCTGTCTGCTGCAACGTCAAATTTAAAGAACTTCTCAAACTCAGTGATTATGATAGGCTAGTAGATATGTTATGGAAACTGTTGTTCAATTCCATAAGCTGACACCAAATAGGCAGAGCATGGTGCATATTGTCCATCAAGGGTATGTTCATCCTGGTCAGTCTTCTGTCGTTTTCTGGCCCATGATAGACATGTACCCTGGAGACAAGACGTGTATTTCATCCACACCGGATTACCCTTTTAATGTTGCTTTGTATTGGAAGGCATCCGAAATTATCAGCAATGCACGAAATTATCAGCAATGCATCAAATAATAGTCTCTTGAACATTTTTGTTTTCATGCTCAGCAGTTTTCCCACATTCATGAATGGATTAATGAAAGTTTAACGACACCGCAGCACGAAAAATGCATTGGCTATTGGGTGTCAAACTATGGTAATGCAAACAAATAAAGTGATGATGAACATCAATATAAAAATTTAAATAAAAACAGTGTAAAGAACTGCAAAAAATACAAATATCACAGATAAATACTGACTTTTACTCAAAATTTCAATTGTATCTCGAAGAAAACAAGGGGATTTGTGCTGTATTGGCCATTCTCAAAGATAATGTTACACCCCTGTACCACGGTGAAGTTACAACACGCGCAGGGGCACACGTTTATAAATGTACTTGAAGTAATTGGTACACTGATGAAAGGCACAAGACTCAAAAACTTCCTAGAAGTTGTTTATGGCGAAAATGCTGTGGTACATAATGCTGAAAGGAAAATAATTCCAGGGATCATCCCGTGGTAATTTTCTTGTTGACAAATGTCTTAATCGTGTGATTGTGTCAGACATGATGGATAATGATTCTGTGTTTCCATTACTCGTAAATCAGTCCGAGGAAATGTACACTTCTTTGTGTAATGACTTTGGAGTCCATAAGCACATCTGAAATGATAGCCAAAAGCAAAAGGAAAATGGAGAAAACGAAGACTGGTCTTTCTGCTAGGTCGAAAATCAGTCAGTTATGGCTTGGTTACCAAATAATGATACAGACTGCTAGCAAGTTGGCCAAGGCTGACCGCAAGTGGTCATGGTTAATGTACCTGCAATCTGTATCTGACTGTCTGCCGATTTTGGCCGCAGCTGGGCATTTCAACTATCTAAAGTCTACCTACCTCTATTTATAAAGTATGAACGAGTTTCAGACAAATCATCCTCTTGTTTTTAAGAAGTTTGAACAAGAGTTCAACGCTATTCAACGCAGTGATCACTTCTGGGCTGGCCTTGGGTCAGACCTGGTGATAGAACAGACATTGATGCTGACGGCCTGACAAGAGGAAGTGGAATGACAGAAGAACAACGTGAATTATGGACAATGTATTCCCCCATATCTGCAGAATACAATGATGCAATGCAAGGAAACAACTGAAGCAAGAATCAAGAGAGATTTCTCTGACCTAGAGAAAATAGGTTTTAAAATGGTTCCCTGTTCGCCATTCTCCACAGACCGAAGTTTAAAAACATATTAAATGGTTTTGTGGGAAATGATGATGTGAATGTGCATGAATTATAATCTGTTGGAATGAAAATCATCACCAAAATGTGGAAACCCTGCATACATATACTCATTCAAAAGGATTGACAAAGCCAAATCACCCCGAAGTCTGCTTTCCAAAAACTTGTTAAAGGTAATTATATCCTGAAATCTTGTGCATCCCAGTTTACCTGGCCAGACAAGGGGCACTGGGAACTTGGGAAGCCACCCTATGGTTATCCTGTTTGGAGGAGGGGGATCTACAGATTGCATTGCATCCTTGCGCTATAACATTTTCAATAAAAAAGTGATTGCAGCAAATTTAACCAAATTCCACTGCCTCCGAGTTTACTATCAGATCATGGTATGAATTGGAAAGGAAGGTAACATGGATCCTGTAAACTGAGGATGGGAAGCTGAAGACAATAATTTAGTGCCTATAATATCGACACAGAATGCTGTCCCTGACAATCTCCTGAAGGTGGTCCATGCAACTGCTCAACTGCCTGCAGAAGACATGTATGCAGAACAGCTGCTTGCTGGTCATGCCAACTTGAGTCATGTGACAACCCGCATAACCATTTTATGGATGAAAAAGTGACATCACTGGAAATTTGGGAAGCCAAGCTATGGCTATCATTTTTGGGTGGATCTATTGATTCCCTTGCATCCTTGCGCTATAACATTTTCAATAAAAAGTGGTTGCAGCAGAATCATTTGTTACACTTGGATTGCATGCCACTGGCTATTATGACCTCACATTCATTATTTTTGCAATGAAGCATTATTCATAATGACATTAGGAATTAATATTTTGCCAGTGCAAATAATGATATCTTTCAGATAAAATTCAGCCAAGTTTAAGGACAATATATTTTGACATAATGGATGTTTTATTGGAACGTGCTGTCATCATATCATGATATGACTTTGCTGTAAGATTTTTTGTATGTTTATATGTACACCTCAAGAAACCTAAAAGGACAAAAAAAACTTTTGTAGCAATATTTCGGGGGTCAAACCATATATTGGCTCAACTACACTGGTCATACATATCACACAAATTCAAACTGACACTCCTGTACGATGCCTTTATGTGCATGCCTGAGAAGGTATATAAGTAAACTGATAATGATGTTCGTCATTTGAGGTAGTCCTTACGAGAAGCAACAGGTCATATCAGTACAAGTTGTATGCATTCGACGTGGATAAGTGGACCCCTTTCTACAGACTGCAAGCACAAGGCAAATTTCAGTCTCACTACGAGATTCAGCGAGGCGGGAAAAGCTAGCTCAATGTGGATCAATGTCTAGACTTTATGATCCCTCATTGAAAAAAACAAAACAGAAAGAGAACAAATTTTCTACACCCAATATCTCCCAAACGCAACAGGTGGTAGAACAAAACACGTCCGATCTGAAATGGAAAAAACAATAACAAAGTGGGACCGGTTGGAACACCCAGAAACGGCAGAAACATTTCTAAACAGACTATAGAAGGGGTCACACGGGCCAGACAACGTCATTTTACGTTGAGTGTTTGAATAGATCACGAATCCATGTCACATTTGTGAGAAAAAAAATATATGTTTGGACCCACGACCTAACTCGGCATATACAAAATAAACATGGACTCTTGGAATCTGAAAATAAACCTCCCCATCATCATCATCAGAAGCAGGAACAACAGCAGCAGCAGCAGCAACACCAGCAGCAACAGCAACAACAGCCACAGCTACAACAGCAGCCACTTCAGCAGCAACAGCAGCGCAGCCACAACAGCAGCAGCAACATCCCCTAAGATTGTTACATCCCTTCACCATGATCGTGTTGGGACCAACTTCGTGTGGAAAAACATTTTTGGTATACAAACTGCTATGGGATGATAAACTCTTCCCACCGATTCAGCACATCAGCTGGCTCGACAAACGACGGAAACCCCTCTATGGCATTATTGGGACAACCGTTCCAGTGAACTTTGTTCAAGGCATACTCGAGCATATGGAAATGGATTGTTATTTGGATCCCGGAGTCAGAAATCTCATCGTGTTGGATAACTTGATGTGTATGGCCAATAAAGATTCTCACATTACCGACCTGTTCACGGAAGGAAGTCACACAAACACCCGACACAGAGAAGAAACTCATTACCTGGCACCGTTCAACAACTCCATTGAAAAGCAGCAAGTTCTGACGTTGGCATGGCAGATGTATCCAGAAAACACTCGTCATTTCATGCAATAGTTTGAGAAAGCTACCTACAGGCCCTATTAAAATCTCGTGGAGGATTTAAAACCGACCACACCCGAACATTGGCACCTTCAACCCAATGATTTAGAGACATGCGTGGTTGAATGTATAAAACCACTAACGTAACGGTGAATGTCTCAGAAGTGTTGCAGCGACTGTCAAAGAAAGAGCTCTACATGCAAATCATGTAAAGAAACGCATTCAAGAGAAAACTACCAGGCATACCCACCTACGAAAGTGACGACGAAGAAGATGATGATGTAGAACCCTACCTGTAAAAAGTCAAGAGGATCCAGATGTGTGGTCGGGTCCTTAAAGGTGGTAGCAACTTGCAGATGCATCTGCAATTTATAACGTGCGAGGCGGGAAATAAAGAGTCATTGACTGATCTAGAAAACGAAAGCATACGTCTCATGGTGGAACGTGAATCGGGAATCAATTTGGAAAGCAAGAGGAAATGCTATGAAGAAAAAAAATAAAAAAATAAAGACTTTACAATAGAAGATATTTAAAGACACATACTCTGGCGTTCTCACTTACTTGCATTATTTCGACAAAGGCCCCAACACGAGGAACATTCTACAGTTGGTGCATCCCAAAAGAGATGTAACACTGCAGATACCTTCCAGATTAAACAAGTATCGTTCGTGGGTGGAGGAATATTTGGACGAAGTAGACAACGACGACGATGATAATACTGATGATGAGGATGAAAATGATGAAAAGAAATGAACACTAATAACATTCATCTGTTACCATTGGATTTTAATCCAATGTGTGTCAACTGTATATACATGTTGTAAAAAACCCCCCAAAAACCCAGAAGATATTTATTTCTCATTGTTACAGGCGTTATTTCACTCTTCTTCGTCTGTGGAGTTAAATGCAATACAAACAGTTAAGTGGTCGTGGGCTTCTGCTATTTTTTGCTTTGCTATTTCGAGAGTCGCATACATTGATGGTTATTAGGGGCGGGACGTATCCCCGTCATAAAATGCCCACTTGATGCGGTTCTGACCTGTTTGGATATTTCTCTTGTCTGAGCCGAGTATGATCCAGCCCAGCCTGGACTAGGACCATGGCGTTGTCTCTCTAACTAGGTCAGGGTCATGGGCGGATATGCACCTGTTCCAAGTATGTCATGGCCAGGCTATGACTCATACCAAGGTCAAGGTCACGGGGAAGTAGGTCATGACCCCAAACAGGCCTTGTTTGTCTGCTGTCCTATCTGGACAAGAGTGCATATAAAAGATTACCAAGAGTGTGACATACAATAACAGAATATTAATAAATCAATGTGTTCTTCTTGTGTCGTTCAACAAAACAAACTTTAATCTTTCTGTCAAATATTGGCAAATGTTTGACATCCAGTAGCATACGATTAATAAATAAAAGTGCTCTAGTGATGTCGTTAAACAAAATAAACTTTCAATTTCGTGCCTCTAGTGGTTTTGTTAAACAAAACAAATTTGTATTTTTGTGTCAAATATTGCCAAATGTTTGTAGCCAAAAATTAATAAATCTATGTGCTCTAGTGGTGTCGTTTAACGAAACAAACGAACTAGTTTTAGTCTCCGGTTAGGATAACTGATTTGTATGTTATGAGTTATACCATACCACTGCATGTTGTCCCAGTCCAGTTTTGTTTACATCCTCCAGTGCATTCACCATTTTCATAGTTGCATGGTCCATTCAGCCAGTGACAGAACTGGCGACAGTCATCACCAAATGTGCCAGCATCACAAACTAAACAAAGCATGTAAGAAATAAGTTCCGGACTATGTGCTGTATAAAACAGAGACACATGACCTTAGATTAGGCAGTGAGAAAGTATTTTATTTTTATTTTTATGTGCATGAGCGTTAAACATAACACAAAGTCAATATGCAACACAAACAAATGTCAGAAATTAATTTCTTTAAAAATCGTTTACTCTTTTATTTCTAGCGATATCAACACTGAAAGGTAAGAACCAATATATATCCCTCAGAATAGATTTTTAGAAAAAGCCCTGATATCAAAATATGTATTAAAGATAAGTTACAAACCGAAAAATACATATATTACAAAAACTGTTTACATACAGAATTCGACGACAATTGAAAAACCTGGTTAAACGTTTTAGAACGTCATATCTGAGACACTCCAAGTATTTTTTATGTCCATTTTCACAAAAGGCCAAAACCATGTTTTCAGCACTACCTTGTTCTGTCTCTCTAGTATTTTATAGTATCACCCATAGCTGACAGACATAACACGTTAGCTTACAACACTAGATTGTGGTGGGCTGTAAACTGTCTGAAAAGGTTGAATCCTAGGTGCCATACTGCATGACACGCTAATGACACATTCTAGCTCTAAGTGTTTACATCCAGCAATGATGTTTTATGTAAACTATCTCTGGCTGGGTGTTTTGGCTTATAAAGAAATAACAACTCTGGCAGAGGTAACTATAATTGTTTAGCATCACGATGACCGGTCTGTTGGTGGGGGGGGGGGGGGGGGTGGGGGGGGGGGGGGGGGGGGGGGGGGGGGGGGGGGGGGGGGGGGGGGGGGGGGGGGGGGGGGGGGGGGGGGGGTGGGGGGGGGGGGGGGGGGGGGGGGGAATCTGAGATGAACTGCAGATAATTGGGGGGGGGGGGGGGGGGGGGGGCTGGAAGTGTGCAGTGCTTAGACATCTGGAATGTGTTAAAATGTGTGTGTTGTTAACTAGTTGCTGAATAAATGCCGGTTACGTAAATAGTTTAATCAGAAGTGATTGCAGAGTTTAATTATACAGAAGAAACACACAGTTGAGAAAATATTAACCGACCAGAAACATAGAGAAACTGGTTAAAAAGGAAAGTTATTTTCCCTTATTTTAGTTTGAATAGTTACTCGTGTATTAGGGGGCAGAACATGGCCCAGTAGTAAAGTGTTGGCCTGATGTGCGGTCAGTCTAGGATCAATCCCTGTTAGTGGAATTATTGGACTATTCTCGTTCCAGCCAGTGTTTTACAACTTATGTTGCAGACCATGATATGTACTATCCTGTTTGTTGGATGATGCATATATTAAAGATCCCTTGGTGCATGCATATATTAAAGATCCCTTGGTGCTAATAAAAAATAGTTGCCCTTAGCTTCCTCTAAAATATATTTGTGGTCATTAACCACATGTTTGACACCACATACCTGTAGTTTTTAGTGTGTCATTAAATATAAAATTCCTTCGTTTTTTTTTTAAACATGGCTCCCATATGCAACAACCTTAGTTAAACAATATGAACTAGCTATGTTTGTATTGTGCAGACAATTTGAATATTATATAAACAATAAATCTAAGATGCAATTTAAAATCAAAATGCCTGGGAATTGTTTATTGTAATAAGAATGCCGGCCCAAAGATGATAAATGTTTTATGACCATACACAATATTTTTATTTCTTAGCATAGAGAGAAATTAGTTATTATTTCTTAAGCATCATCACAGGATTGGGGGGGGGGGGGGGGGGGGCGAGACGTAGCCCAGTGGTAAAGGGCTAGCTTGATGCGCAGTCGGTTTGGGATCGATCCCCGTTAGTGGGCCCATTGGGCTATTTCAGCAGCTGCACCACGACTGGTACATCAAAAACCGTGCTATGCGCTATCTTGTATATGGGATGGTGCATATAAAATATCCCTTGCTGCTAATCGAAAAGAGTAGGTCATGAAGTGGCGACAGCGGATTTCCTTCCTTAATATCTGTGTGGTCCTTAGCGATATGGCTGACACCATATAATCGTAAATACAATGTGTGGAGTGCGTCGTTAAATAAAACATTTCTTTCTTTCTTTCGATACGTGTATCTTTGTTTCTCTGGGTATTTGCCATCTTAAAAACTAAACCATTCAATTTACCGGGAAGAGTGAGAGAGGTAAAAGATACCGTGGAACGACTGGTGTTATGTCCCTTTGTATGGATATTTGCCTTGTTTAAACAACCATTTAACAGAAGGAGGATGTTAGAGAAGGGAAGTTTGTTTAACTACACCCCAGACAGGAGAGTGCAGTGAATTGTGCATTGGGGGGGGGGGGGGGGGGGGGGGGGGGGGGGCTAAACTGTGTAGGTAGGTGAGGTTATTATCATAGATAAATATTTACTTATATTTTCAATGATGTTTAAGCTGTTTCAATCACCATCAGTATCAGCGCTTAAAATTTAATGACGCATGCTGCCTCCACCCCCGCCATATAACCGTAAATAACATGTGTTGAATGAGTCGTTAAATAAAAGCATTTCCTTCCTTCCTCACAGGATTGTAACTTTTCTAGTCATTGTATATTTTATAGGCATTATATAATATTTGACATATAGATGAACATGAATTAGTAGATAAAGGCCAAGCATTGTAGTTCATATTATAACTAATTGGTTAGAAGATGCGACCTCTGTATGTAAATGCTGTGAAATACATATGCATACTACAAATAAATACTGTTCATTGTAGTAGCTGAAATATATGTGCACATTCATATTTTCTGGGCTAAAATATCTTGGTATTACTACATTAACTGGAATAATTGTAACATTACAGATGTTCCAGTGATGAAGGATCTCTGGTCATTATCACTAAGTGGTTACTGCTATAGTGTGTTTAAATAAAATATGTGTGTGTGTGTGTGTATATGTATATCATTCTACGACCGCATTAGAAAACATACTTATCACGCAACAGATCAATGCTGATGACGAATGCATTAAACTGTATTTAGATATTTATACACCTGTCTCATTGTACTTAATAGCATTCACTGTTATCATTATTATAACACCAATTTATTAAATAGTTTAATCAACAGTCTTTATTCAATGAACAAATTAAAATGTGTTCAAAACATTGACCATCAAAACATGAAACTGTACCTGAAAATGTGTCTTATTTTTAATCTACAGTTACCGTAATGTATTTGTAATTTATATATGATAAGACTAGTAGAGTAGTTCATTTCTGTACACGCATACAGTATATCACCCATGTCAGCATAGTTCAGTGATACAGGTAGATGTGATGGGATATATGATTGATTGCCCTTAGTGGACCCATCGACTTTTATCTTACTTCAACCAGTCCCCAGGACTGGTACATTAAATAGTGTGGTATGTACTATCCTAACAATGGGGAAGTGCACATACATGATACCTTGTTTTGTTCGAGCAGTTACTATGCTGGTAACAGTTTTCATTTTGCATTTTACAGACCCAAGTGTCGAAATACCTCACATAGAGGACGTATGATAACCATGACTTAAAAATATCGTGCTTGTATGCCATTAAATATTTCTTTTCCATCCATGCCAATATCCAACAAGTCAAACCTTAAAAGGGGCATTCCTGAGTTTGCTGCAATTGTTAAGATGTTATCGACTAACAGAGACTTTTTGACGACTGTAATTACATTAGTGGCTGTATATTAAACGTGTTTCTGATGTTATATTTGTACTAGGTTAAATTTCATTTTATTTCCTAAAAATGATTGTTTCGTACGTACGAAATTATTTGAAGACAAAATTCTGTTTGGGCTTCTTACAAATATTAAGATGACCAGAAATACATTGAATATACAGACACTGATAATGTAAACAAGAAATAATAATTTAATATACAAGTTTAATCTTACAACGCAGAAAACTCGGGAATGTCCCTTTAACGGCATATTTGGGTAGCCAGGATTTTATATTGGGGGTGGAGTGGGAATAGAGGGCACTGCTGTTACACATGTTATGGGGTGACATGCATTATAAAAGTTTGTATTGTGAAGAAAGAGGTATAGTTGAGAAGCCAAGGTTCTCTTGTGCCCAGTCCCTGGCCACCCGGATACGGAAGTGCCTACCTGTGCAATTTAAAGTATATCAATCAATAGACTTTGGTTTCAAGACAGTTACATTTAGTAGTATTACTTGCATATTTAAAATGCACTGAACAAAATGAATTAAGTGCCAGTAGAATTGTGTTCATGCTATTTTAGTAAGTTTTAATCACATATAACTTCTAAACACCTGACCCATGTTACATGCAAACATCTTGCACACGATGAGTTTTGTGCATTTGTGTAAAATCTACGAAAATGCGCATTCTGCTACGAATCATTACACGTTGATTGTAAATATATTGGTATCTTTGTTTCTCTCTAAATTGCTGTTTAAATCATTAAGTTGTGGAACATTTGTTTTCGAACATGTCAAACCGTAAACACTTTACAACGAATGAAAATGTTTAAGGAAAAATGCCGAATATACATGCAGTTACTGGCCCTGTATTCATTTTGTTTCGTAAATTTGTGTGTATTAAAAATCATTAAACGTATTAACTTATCTTAACTGTTGAATTAACATTATTAATTCAGTCAGTATCTCAACACTACAGACATGGTGCAGTTTACTCTGATAGCTTACATTTCGTGTTTAATTAGTGTAATAAATATATCTGTTATAATTGGCATGATACCTTACATTTCATGTAATAATTTGTGTAACAAATATATCTGGTATAACTGGTTTTTAGGCTTTGCTTTGTTTTACAAATTGCTTTTCTAGAGTTGTTAAGTGCTTCTAGGAACCTGCTTCAGTACCAGAGAGCCTGATTCACCATCTCAGTGTAGAATAAGATTACTGTGTACACAGCTGGAAACACCCATGACACTTGCCTGTGTCTGCCATCCCGATATAATTTGTTATTGTTTACAATTACTTTCTGCCTCCAGTACATTTTCACAGTATTAACAACACAGACCCAATTAGGTGTTTCAGAGCTGCTGCGAAAATGAAAGTGTACTCTATGCCACGTGGACTCACTGCAGGATAACATTATTCTTGTCTTGAGATTTCACACAATGTGTCACATGATGGGCGGTAAGAAAAAATGTTTATAAAATAGCTTGCTCTGGCATGCTGGTTGGAGCTGTTTATGTTCAAGTTCCAGGAGCCAGGATAAATTAAATGTTTCTTCATTTGATTACATCATGATCTATTATTATTAGCAGACAAAACTTTTAAGTTTTATACGAAAACACATAACCACTAGTATCTAAAAGAAAAATATCAAGCAAAAGTTAAGTTTCAGATTTTTAAGTGCATTCTAAAGTTTTCAGTGCAGTTTTCCCAGATTGAAGTGGAAAGGAAATAAGTGATTCTGGCACTAACCCTTCGATATAATATACTACTCAAAAGAATTTAAGGGTCAAAATTTTTTAACCAAAATAAGTTTCAGAGTGTATTAGATTGATGAAGTAAACTGGACCAAAAATTTAATTTATTGTTCCATATTTACAAAAAAAACAAACAAACGTCACTGTATACAAGAAAGTCACATGACATGCTGTCAAAGTTGAAGGTTGTCAAACATGGATTTTACACATTAGAACATTCGTTTAATAGTGTGTGAATCCACCCCTGGCACGAATACACTCGACACATCGTTGCCTCATGCTGTTGATCAGACGTCTGAAGAACTCTTGGGGAATGGCCTGCCACTCTGCCATAAGAAGTTGACCCAGATCATGAAGGTTGGCCGGAGGGGCATGGCTATCCCGAACTCTCCTGCCTAATTCGTCCCAGGCGTGCTCTATTGGGGCCAAGTCAGGCGAATATGCTGGCCAATCCATCCTGGCGATACCTTGTTGTCTAAGAAAGTCCGTTACCACCCTGGCGCGGTGGGGTCTGGCATTGTCATCCTGCAGAACTGCCCCGCCGCCAATCTGCTGAAAACCTGGGAGAACCAACGGCCAGATAATCTCATTCAGATAGCGGATTCCATTCAGATTGCCATCCACCACATAGAGGGGGGGGGTCCTGTGGTGGATAGAGATGCCGCCCCACACCATGACGCTGCCACCACCGAACCGGTGACGTTGTCTAACGTTAACGTCAGGGAAGCGCTCCCCAGGACGTCTGTAGACACGAACCCGACCGTCTTTGAACTGGAGAACGTGGTAGGAGTGGTGGTCGAACAGCCTGTCGACGGCAGCGTAGATTATTGGCTTTCAGACGATTGCGTATGGTTTGATCCGACACTCGAGTTCCAGTCGCAGTCCACAGATTGTCACGTAATCGGCGTGCAGTGGTTGTGCGTTGACGTAGAGCCATATTGGTGATGTAGCGGTCCTCTCTATTTGTAGTGCTTCGGGGTCTTCCCGAACGTGGACGATTTCGAACAGAATTCGTTGCTTGGTACCGTTGCTACAGCCGGCCAACGACACTCTGACTGACACCAAGTCTCAGAGCAACATTTCTTTGCGTATTGCCATCCTGAAGCCAAGCAATAGCCCTTCCTCGATCTTCGATAGTCAGTTGACGTCGTACCATTGTCGAATTTGGAGTGCACCGTACACGAACGCAAGCTCCAATTATACGGAAATTCAGCATTGGGAACATGGAATACACATGCAAAGCGTGCAAATGAAGCGCTTTGTGAAAAAGCAAGTTATGGGCACTTAGCAGACCTTTCGCTTTCGCCCTAATTTACGTGCAAATGTAAGCATGTTTTCGCCATTAGAACTAGTCGACAGTGTCAATGACAGTGGATTTTAATTTATTTATGGGTTGCTTAGACCCACTTTCGTCAAAATGGAACAATACCATGCGTGACATTATGGTCTAGCTAATATAATTGACATTCAGAAAATAATGTCGAAAATATCGTCTGACCCTTAAATTCTTTTGAGTAGTATATATATATATATATATATATATATATGTGTGTGTGTGTGTGTGTGTGTGTATG
>NC_054711.1:13813439-13828439 GCF_016097555.1 Gigantopelta aegis | reverse complement strand
ACAATGATCCACAAAAATTGCCCATCCCACGGGTCATTCCAATCAAATCAAACCACAAAAAACAATTCTTTCAAGTTGATTAACAACCGTGGATTGCAATAATTACCAATAGCTTATATTAGTTTTGCAAACTCGGGAACAAAATATGTATAGTTTCAGGATACATATTTTAGTACTAAAATGCGGCAAACATGTTAGATTGAACTCGAGCTTTTACTCCAACTGCCATCAAACAGTGCCCCACCACCGATGCATAAATAGCCATAGTATGTGCTGTATTGTGTAACAAAAATAAGGTTGTTGGCAGGAGTAGTCTGGCGCCCCCCCCCCCCCCTCTCTCTCTCTCTCTCTCTCTCTCTCTCTCTCTCTCTCTCTCTCTCTCTCTCTCTCTCTCTCTCTCTCTCTCTCTCACACACACACACACACACCACCACCCCACACACACACAAACACACAAGTATACACACTCCCACACACAAGCAGATACACAGTCACACGAACGCACACAATGACACACCAACCAATATCCCTTCCCCCAAAAACAGAAACAAGATAACAAGAGAGAACCCCACCAAAAAACAAAAACACCCCACCAAACAACATAATAACAACAAATAAACAGACAGACCACAATCATTATCTGATATTAATTAGTCTCTACCATTTTGGAAGTCTATCCTTTTAACTAAACTGAAAACTTTTTTCTTTTTTTTCAAACGTTCGTTACACAGTTTGTAAATATTCTAGTTTTGTTTTCAAACACTTTTCTGTTTAATAATAAACTCAACTCACAGTCTGTCCTTAAATGAATGGCTAACTTGTGTATGTAGAATTCACTGCCCAGGTCTACCTGCCACCAGGTGAATGGACGTCTGCCAGTAAGAACTCTGACTGGTTACTTTATCGAGGGCTATGTTTTCTGAAATATATATAAATACCAATATATAGAGAGTTGTATCGACGATATGCTATACTACTACTACTTCGACGACTACTACTACTTTTTTTTTCAAACGTTCGTTACACAGTTTGTAAATATTCTAGTTTTGTTTTCAAACACTTTTCTGTTTAATAATAAACTCTACTTACAGTCTGTCCTTAAATGAATGGCTAACTTGTGTATGTAGAATTCAATGCCCAGGTCTACCTGCCACCAGGTGAATGGACGTCCAGTTGCTGTGTGAATACATGAATTGTCATCAAAATGTGTTTTGAGACTCCCATCTACAGCACGTGACGATTTCATCCGAGTCTGCCAGTAAGAACTCTGACTGGTTACTTTATCGAGGGCTATGTTTTCTGAAATATATATAAATACCAATATATCTAGAGTTGTATCGACGATATGCTATACTACTACTACTACGACGACTACTACTACTACAACTACTACTACTACTACTCATACTCATACTCATACTACTACTACTACTACTACTGCTACTATATTCACACTACTAACTGTACTACTACTCATACTACTACTACTACTTCTACTACTACTTATACTACTACTATCTCTACTATTACAACAACAACTACTACTTCTACTACTCATACTACTACTAGTACTACTAGTACTACTACTACTACTACTACTACTACTACTACTACTACTACTATCATTAATACTACTAGTTGATAATAAAAATCATGTAATGATGAGTGATAATATTACAATAACAATAGCTACACAGGCCCGTAGGACGAATTTTCAAAGTGTGTGTGTGTGTGTGGGGGGGGGGGGGGGGGGGCTCATTTCTATGCCAAGTTTCCGTATTAGCGTTATAAGACATTTTAAAGTCCCGAGTTAAAAACTGACGAAAAAGGGGGGGGGGGGGGGCGGCTCCTACGGGCATGCTACAATAATAATAGTAATAACAGTAATAATAATAATAATAATAATAATAATAATAATAATTATTATTATTATTATTATTATTATTATGATAAATACATAAATAAAGATAACGAAAATATCCATTATTCTATATTTGTTTTACCCTTATTGCATTTGGGTCCAGACCATCCTCTTTGACATTTGCCGGAACAGCCTGTGACGTCATTGCAGTTAGTAGTACAGTGGCAGGTGTAGCTGCAGCCCAAACCATATGTTCCTGATGTGCAGGCTCCTAGCATTAAAATAGTGACCAACGTTTAGGATTTGTGACATATTTTGATATGCGTGCGAACTTTAAAAACGCAATACTGGTAGTTTTATTGTGCCAATGTATATTAATAACGTATAGCACACTGCAAATATCCCATGAAATTGTATGCATTTGAGAAATGATTACATTCATGAAGATGTTTAACTAGCAATGGTCGCAATGAAGCTCAATGGAAGAAATACAATAGGATTTAGGATTAATATCCTTGGTAAACCAGCTTAGGTTTGTTCAGTTGCTCGATGACTGGAATGTCAAATGCCGTGGCGTATAGTGCCCTGTATGTGGCATTATGAAAGATACCTATCTTCGCTGTTAACAAAAACAATAGCACCACTAACAATAACAAAAAGGAAACAAACAAAATGATTTTAAATATTGTATCTATACGTTTTGTATTTGATTTTATTGCTTAAAACATCATTTAATCTACATCTATTTCAGTTAATGTTCAGATACTCTATCCGAGTTCGCTTTAAATTCCATTTGACGACGTCTAAATCTACTAGTAAATTTACATTACTGTGAGATATTTTAGTCATTTAACTTTTATTTTACGAGACGCCTTCTACCATTTGTGTAAACGTTTATGTGGCCTAAACGAAAAATATCTGCGTACAGATGTAAACGTGACAGCCTTATATAATATCCTGTATTTTGAAAAGGCTTTATAACTATTGATTTTCTCTGTTGCTAAAAACAGCAACAATGAAAAGGAAATAAACGCAAATTATTTAAATTTTGCATATATACGTTTTTATTTTATTCATTAAAGCATCACGTTATCTGTATCTATTACAAGTATATTTCATGTCCGGGTTTGTCTAAATTCCAGCCGTGCCTGTATCGGCCATAAGTATTTGACGCATTCATTTGTTTTAAAGAAAGACTCCCCTCCTCAGTGTGAACATTGTCAGCGTACACTGACTGTGCGCCACATTTGGTGAAGTGTAATCATCTGAAGCCGACGCGAAATTATATATATTTGGCAACAGATATATTTTGGGATCTTTAAAATTCCAACTAGAATTAATTTTAAAACAAATTGAAACACTTTGACTTCAATACACAATTTCAAAATATATTTAACGTGCCATTTGTATTTTATATACCTGAACCTCGTTTGGATATAGAATAGAATAGAATAGAATAAATGTTTAACGACATCTTTAGGATATAGGCACGTTAAAAACTTAAAATAAAAAAGTATTGTATTGTACTTTTCCACACAGCTCTTTACACTGTGGTTTTACAGAATTGTATAAATAATATTTCCATACACTTACCTTTTATGATACCCAATAGCCGATGTGTATTTTTGTGTTGGAGTGTCGTTAAATAGTCATCCTTTCATTCATTCATTCATTCATTCATTCATTCATGTTTAAATTTCAATTGACGACTTCTTCAAATCTAAATCCACACGTTTATAACAAAGGCTTAGTCACTTCACTTGTTTTGCCTTTAAACTGATACATACTAATTAATGAAAGAAACACCCTACCTGACACTGAATGTGTTTTAAAACAAACGAATGAAGCGACGAGAAGTAGACAAGCCAAACACTTCGACATTTTGTGGCATCGGACAAACCAGGAAGTTAGAATGTCGTACTCGAGGTACAGGTTTGCGTTGTATGTGTAATATTTTCTTGTTCGTGTGTGTACGCATGAACAAACATCATGTATCAATCTGGCGCGAATACAGAAAGTTCGTGAAAGGGGGCGATTTATGAAATACAGTAGGCTTTGCTGACTGAAATGTTATACTGAACATAACATCCTCGCTTGTGTAGTAGCCATCTGACTTAAGACTGGTAGCTACTGGGTTCCTATCCCGGTATAGACTTCATCTTAAAATGAGTTGTAGCCGTGTGGGGCTAAACTACAGATTTCTCTCCCATTAACCAGTAATAAGTAACAATAAACGAACAGTCCTAGGCGCCAGCCCAGAGCAGTGGTGCATGCGTCTATACGAGCGTGCTTGATCTTTAAATAAAGTTAAAGTAAACGTTTGCTTTAACATGGTCATAGTGGAAACATATACCTACTTTCACTAACAGAAACGGATCTTGAATCTTGGCACTAAGATCATTTCGAAAAACGGAGCCTCTCTCTCTCTCTCTCTCTCTCTCTCTCTCTCTCTCTCTCTCTCTCTCTCTCTCTCTCTCTCTCTCCCTCTCTGTGTGTGTGTGGGTGGGGGTGGGGGGTGGGGGCACAATCTCGAATGCAAAGTCACAGCCTCTAATCGTGGTGGGGAACGAGCCAAATTTATATGTCTATTTATAAAGAGTAAGACAAACTATGTACTTTTCATCCTCGAGTGTGTGTGTGTATGTGTTGGGAGGATGTCATGCCCCCCCCCCCCCCCCCCCCCCCCCCCCGTTATGCTTTCGGGACTGATCATACAAAACCCCGTCCTAAATGACGAGGTGACAACAGACTGTTAAGAACCAGTTCTTAGCGCAATCTCGCACATAACAAAAGAGAAAAGTCAGCACTCCATACTCCTTAGAAAACCTGCTCAACACAGAACGTTAAAGTCATTCTTAAATTGTAATGGCGTAATTATTCATGACACTGGGCGGGGCGTAGCCCAGTGATAAAGTGTTCGCTTGATGCCCGGTTGGTCTGGGAACTATCCCCGTCGGTGGCCCTTTGGGATATGTTTCGTCACAGCCGGTGCATTACGACTGACATATCAAAGGTCATGCTATGCGCTATCCAGTCAGCGGGAAAATGTAGCAGGTTTCTATATGACTATATGCCAAAGTTAAAATAGTTGACATCCAATATCAGATTATTAATAAATCAATGTGGTTTCGTTAAACAAAACAAATTTAACTTTCATCTGACTTGTAGCTACTGGGTTCCTACCTCAGAGTTAGTGTTAACCGTGTCTCTGTAGGACGGTTTCCTCTATAATTGTAATGCATATTAGTTTATTTTTGAATAGTGGGCCCCTTCCATAAGAAACATTAAATTTTGTTTTGCTTAACGCGCAACCCCCGCCCTTTCAGTTCCAACGGGCCTGATCAGATAACACATCAGCTCCTGGTGAACACTGAACTATACTAGGTAACGTATTTGATATAGATCTTTGAAACTTTAGTTAGTATACCCTGGCCGTCAGACGACGGTATATGGAAGGTTTTGTTTTTTGTACAGTGAATATATTCAATGGCGAGGTAACAACAGTCTGTACTACACTAGTTGTTAGCGCATAATACAGAATGTTCAAGTCATTCTTAAGTTACTTTTAATGGCGTAATTATTAATGACATCGACATGCTTTCTTAATAACTTTAACATTAACAATAATTAGGCTATACTGACTATTAGAAGCGAGGTCTAACTCAGTTGGTTTATATATATGTTCGTGCTATTATCCAATTAAGATCCAAACACGCTGTCCTAGGGACACGACTCAGCTATCTGGGCTGTCTCTCCTGGACAGTGGGTTAGTGGTTAGTGAAAGAGATGTCGGTATAGTGGCCTTACACCTACCCATTGAGCCGTTAAACCCGCTCTGGGTAGGAGCCGGTACCGGATTACGAACCCAGTGCTTACCACCTTAAGTCTGGTAGCTTAGCTTCCACAGTACCGAGGCCGGTGACAGAGCACACGTTTCATGCATTAAGTGTTGTAGTTTACCACCACCCCCTCCCCATCAAATGAACAGACGTATTTGGATGTTTTCCTATATCCTATAAACTGTCTCCTGCTTCACAACAGTCTAGGATCGATTCCCGTCGTTGGACCCATTAGGTTATTTCTGGTTCCAACTAGTGCTCCACAGTTAGAGTAACAAACGTTGTGGTGTGTGTTGTCATGTCTGTGGGTGGCGTTTATAAATCGAAATGGGTAGCCCATGGATTGTCTGCAGCGGGTTTCCTCTCTCATTATGTGTGTGTTCCTTACCCGAATGTCTGACACTATATAACCGTTAATAAAAATAAGTTCAGTCCGTCGTTAAATAAATAATTTCATCCTTCCTGTTTGTGCCACATCTGTTATAAGTCGGGTAGCTGAGATGTGTGTGTCCAAACTAACCTCCTACCAATTCTGTAAACATTTATGTGGCCTAAACGTGACAGTACAATATACACTGTCCTGGATGTTGAAAAGGGCTTTTAAATATCTACCTTCTCTTTTGCTAAAAACCAACAACAATCCAAATGGAAACAAACAAAAATCATTTTAATTATTGCATACACATTAATCTGCATCTGGCTCAAGTATAATTTATGTACATTGTCTGGGTTTGTTTGAATAAACGACGAACTCTAAATCTAAGTTCACACAATTATAACACAGTCTTTAGCGATTTCACCTATTTAACTTCTAATGCATACCATTTTGTGAAGAAAAAACCCCCAAAACAAACAAACACACAAACAACCTTCCTATCTGACACTGAGTGTGTTTGAAAACAAATCCATGATGCGGTGAGAATCAGACAGTACCAACACGTCGACATTTTGTGACATCTCTCCAACCAGGAAGTTAAAAATGTCGTATTAGAGGAACGGAACTGTGTTGTGCTTGAAATATATATATTGTTTTGTGTACGTATGAGTAAATGTATCAGGCGCAAAACCAGGAAGTTTATATATGTTGGTGTAGTGCTTGAGTCTTCAGAGGGACAGGACGTAGCCCAGTGTTAAAGCGCTCGCTCAATGCGCGGTCGGTCTAGGATCGATTGCCGTCGGTGGGCTCATTGGGCTATTTCTCGTTCCTCCTTCCAGCCAGTGCACCACGAATGGTATATCAAACGCCGCTGCATGTGTTGTCCTATCTGTGGGATGGCGCATATATATATGCAAAATGTTTGACATCCAATAGCCGATGATGAATAAATGCATGTGATCTCGTGGTGTCGTTAAACAAAATAAAATTTAACTTTCATCTGACTTGTAGCTACTGGGTTCCCATCTCAGATTAAGTTTTAACTGTTTTTGTAGGACGCTTCCTTCTATAATTCTAATGCATAGTAGTGTATTTTGGAATAGGGGGTGGGGGTGGGGGGGGGGGGGCTGCAATAACAAACATTAAAGTTTTGCTCAACACCCAACCCCCACCCTTTCAGTTCCAAAGGTCTTGGTTACATAACACCATCTCCTTGTGGTTAATGAACTATGTTATGTAACGTATTTGATATAGATCTTTGAAATTTTAGTCAGTATACCCAGGCCGTCACACGTCGGTATATGGAGGATTTTGTTTACAGTGAACATAGTCAATGGCAAGGTGACAACAGTCTATTCAACACTGGCTGTTAGCGCAATCTCACACCAAACAAAAGAGAAAAGTGAGCACGCTACACTGCTTAGAAAACATGCATAACACAGAACGTTAAAAGTCGCAGACCGTAGTTTGAACACGTAAAAATGGACACTAAGTTTAGTTAATCTACAATCCTGTAACACATCTGCAGAAAGTTACAACAGAGTGAAACAAGATTCTGTGACGTTGAAACGGAACAATACCCTTAAAATAGATTAAAACTCGACTTCATAACTGTTGTTTGTTTTTTTCTCAGACGCATATCCAAGGCCGTGGTATGTGCCATGTTGTATGTGGGGTGGTTCTCCATAAAAATACCCCATACGGAAAAATGTAGCAGGTATTTATATGACTATATGCCAAAATTACCAAATGTTTGACCAATAGCCGATGATTCATAAATCAATGTGCTATAGTGGTGTTAAACTAAACACATTTGTTTTATTTCCTGCCATAAATGTATTTTCTGGATAACCTAGTTCAGGTTGTTAATATTTATTTTCGTGTTTATGTATTCAATCAAGGTGGAAGCACGCTGGGCTATCTGTCCTGGACAGTGGGTTAGTGGTCGAAGCACGCTGGGCTATCTGTCCTGGACAGTGGGTTAGTGGTTAGTGAGAGATGTCGGTAAAGTGGCTTTACACCAACACCTTGAGTCGTAGGAGCCTGTACCTGAGTACGAACCCAGTACCTATCAGTCTTAAGTCCGATCGCTTAACTTCCACACCACCGAGACCAGTGACAGAGCACACGCTTCAAGTATTATGTGTCGTAGTTTAAACACCCCTCCCCGTCCCCCGATTAAATGAACAGACGTATTTGGATGTTTCCCTATATCCTATACCCTATGTTTCCTGCTTTACAAGCCTAGGATTGATTCCCTACGGTGGACTCATTAAGCTATTTCTCGTTCCAGCCAGTGTAATAAATGATGTAGTGTGTACTATCATGTCTGTGGGTGGTGCTTATAAAATAGCGCTTGCTGCTATAATCGGAAATAGTAGCCCATTACGTGGGGGTAGCACGTTTCCTCTCTCATCGTGTGTGTGATCCTTAACCGAATGTCTGACACCATATAACCGGGAGCGGGACGTAGCCCAGTGGTAAAGCGCCCGCCAGATACGCGGTCGGTTTAGGATCGATACCCGTATGTGGACCCATTTGGGCTATTTCTCGTTCCAGCCAGTGCTCCACAACTGGTAACAAAGACCGTGGTATGTACTCTCCTGTCTGTGGGATGGTGAATATAAAATATACTTTGCTGCTAATCGAAGAGTAGCCCTTAAAGTGGCGACAGCGGGTTTCCTCTTTCAATGTATGTGCGGTCCTTAACCATATGTCTGACGTCATATAATCGTAAATAAAATGTGTTGAGTGCGTCATTAAATAAAACATTTCCTTCCATATAACCGTTAATAAAAAAATTGAGTTCATCGTTAAATAATTTTTAAAATCCTCTCTCTGTTCTGTACCACATCTGTTATAACAAAAGTAGTTCAGATAGTTCAGACGTGTGTGCCCAAGACAGCGGGTTCGAACCTTAATTGGAAATGAAAGGAAATCCAGGTAGCGTAAAACGCTATGTGTTGTATGTCAGTAAGTATACTTCCCTCTCCATTCCACTGCAAATTAAACTCTTTCTATTGCATGCACACACACTGAATTTATGTAACACATTATTGTCGTGTATTGTTGCTGTATCGAGAGTGTGTTTACCCTTGTAAGTATGGGTAAACCCACTCTCAATACAGCAACAGCACACGGCAATAATGGGTTACGGTCGGGCTGCTGGTGCTCCCTTGCACCTGCCAGTGCAGGCGGTCCCTCCTCCTTCTCACCCCCGCCATTCCTGTCCTAGACGGTTACTGTGCCCAAGACAGGCGTGCGCTACAACAGCTTGCTCTGAATGTGCACGTAAAACCCTATGACCTGACTTGACAAGGTGGCAGAGAAGTAAATAATAATACAATGTCTACTATATTAACATAAAAGCAAAAACCAAAAAAGTTGTTGTCATCATATGCAGGTGTAATTATTGTCAAAAATCAAATTCCTTACTCAATTGAAAACCACATTGGTATTTTGTTTTCCAAATGAGCTGAATTAACAGCGTTCTGCATTCGTATACAACCTAACGTTCATTGGTTGATGTACTTCTCTGCCTCCTTCGGTTTCATACCATGGAACCAACTTTCATCCGCCTATTGGTTGTTGTTCCCAAGCCAAAAACATGCAAAACAGCTAGATAGTTAACATTTGCTGATTAACATATTCTCTCTACCTAGCATGTTCTTAGAAAATGTTATGCTAAGAGCTAAAATTGCCTTAAAAACCCTTTCATCCGCCTATTGGCTATTGGTCACAAGCCAAACACATGCGAAACAGCTAGATAATTAACATTTGCTAATTAACATATCCTCTCTACCTAGCATTTTCTTAGAAAATTTTATGCTAAGAGCTAAAACTAACCTTAAAAAAACACTGCTCTGCAGATTGATGAGTGGGATACAGAAACAATACACGACAATAATGGGTTACATTCACAGCCTTGTAAGTATGGGTAAACACACTCTCTATACAGCAACAGTACACAGCAATAATGGGTTACATTCACAGCCTTGTAAGTATGGGTAAACACATTCTCAATACAGCAACAGTGCAAGGCAATAATGGGTTACATTCACATCCTTGTAAGTATGGGTAAACACACTTTCAATACAGCAACAGTACACGATAATAATGGGTTACATTCACATAAGTTTACGGATTTTTTTGTTCATACCTAGATGAACGTAAAAGTAATAACAGACAATACTTATAATTAAATTTGAAACATACTGAGTAATAATAACATTAAAAGTTCATATATATAAATTATATATATATATATATAGATATATATATATATATATATATATATATATATATATATATATATATATATATATATATATATTCTATTGAGTATTGTCCGAATTATACATATATTTTCTGTATATACAAAATATATATTTATTTTATTTTATTTACTGTTTACTACCATATCTAAGTAGAGAATACTAGACCGCCCTGTATAGGAACGTTCTGTACAGAGCTGTCCTGACTACATCTATTTGTTTGTATATTTACACACGCACACGTTATATATTTTATTGAGTATAATCCGAAATATACATATATTTTCTTTATATACAAAATATAGATTTATTTTCTTTACTGTTAATGTGTTTTCCACCATATCTAAGTATACTAGACCGCCCTATGTAGGAACGTCCTGTACAGAACCGGTAAGGTTTTGGTCCCTTATGCGTTCACTGGTTTCCCTCCTACAAAATGTGCCGAACAAACCCTCGTACTTAGAGTAACATTAAAATCGTTTTCTACGTGAAACGATTACCCACAAACGTTTCCGATATCCATTGGCTGGATATCGATGGAAGGATAATTGAACAATGGTCGTGGCCTCCCATTGCTTTTTGCCCCCCCCCCCCCCCCCCCCCCCCAATTTGCAGATAGGTCTATTTTGGCGAGATCTCGCGATTTCCGTCCTCGAGTAACTCCGCAACGGGCGCATGCGCAATGGAATGAGAAAGAAGTATATTGAGTAAGAAATTTGATCGTTGACAATAATTACACCTGTTGACAACAACGTTTTTGCTGTTTGCTTTTATGTTAATATAGTCGACAGTGTATTATTATTTACTTCTCTGCCACCTTGTCAAGTCAGGTCATAGGGTTTTACGTGCACATTCAGAGCAAGCTGTTGCAGCGCGCGCCCGTCTTGGGCACAAGAGCCGTCCAGGACAGGAATGGCGGGGGTGGGAAGGAGGAGGGACCGCCTGCACTGGCAGGTGCAAGGGAGCACCAGCAGCCCGAGCTTGGTTTGTAACAGGTGATTGGGGGGGGGGGGGGGGGGGGGGGGGGGGGGGGGGGGTAATGTGGGGGGGGGGGGGATTTTTGATGGTGCTATGGAATTTTGAAGGAGCAAAGTATAATGCCAAAGAGAAAAGGTGCGCAATTTTGATTAAGGAAATGTGGCACAAATTTTGAACGGTTCTTCGAAATAGAAAGTTCATGAGCTAACATAGGTTTTGATTTGAGTCAGTCGAGAGAAGCTCGTTAATTAGACATCTATGATGCTGGCGTGTCTCCCTAGGTTGCCCATAGGGCCCTTAAAAAGGGCCTGACAGCTAGTGGTCCATCTGCCACCTGAAAGACACTTCTGCACTGACTCTCGAAGGATGAAGTTGAGTTTAGAAAACGTGGAGATTATTCTCCCCCCCCACCCTAGGGGCTGTGCTCCGTGCGCTTGGGCCTTTGTCTAAGTATCGCGTAGAGCACAATGGCGACTCGGCGACCGTCACGCTGATATACGGCGGGGACCGGAAGACCCGCGCACCTAGCAGAAGAAGGAGGAGGCGACCCAAGGTTTCACAGGGGGGACCAAACGTGGCGGCTCAACCGCCAGGGGCGGTCCCACCTGTTCCGAAGAGGAGGACTGGACTTGGCGTGGCGCGGGGTGATCCGAACCCGGTGGCTAAACCACCGGGGGAGGTTCATTCTGAGCAGCACCGGGCACCCAAGCCGAAACAACCGCCAGGAACCATCCAGGGGGGACCAAAGCTGTCAGCTCCACTGACAGTGGCGGTCCCTTCTGTTGAGGAACCGACGAAGATGGAAACGGGCCACGTGGTCTCTCATGACCCACCGGCGAGCCCACCACCACCTCCGGCAGTTGTTGTTGTTACGGACACCGCGGCAGACCAGCGAGAATTCAAGAAGAGGAAGATGTCATCGGTCACCGTACCGTTGTCGTCTGATGATCCGGAATGGATTCTCGTCTGCGACTTCCTGCCGCACAAGTACACGGGGGCGGTAATCGGTGACTTCACCGATGCCAAACACCTGAAGGGACCTTGGGACGACAAGCACTGGCGCCAACTTCCAACCGGACAAGGGAAGTACCAGCTGCAAGGTGCCCTAAACTCAGATAAACTATACGTGACAGCTCAGCAGGAAGGACTGTACAGGCAGGGGCTCCTGATGCCAACGATGTCAAACGGGACCATTCACCACATCTTGAAGATGGTCCTACGAGACATATACCCAGGAGCCATCGACCGCAACATCAAGTTTTTGACTGAAGGACTCCCCAACTTCAGGCCTGAACAGTCCATCAAATCGCCATGATCCTGCTGCACCAACCTTAACTAGGACAGGTAACCTCCTTTTTGGGCTTAGTTGGACTTTAAACATTTTCGATCGAGTTCAAAATTCTTATGTTTATTTTTTTATAAATAGTCCAACGCACTTTACTTTGGCGCCCGTTCAATTGCTCAAATCACCTTAAAACCTTTTCGGCCGAGCAATCAAACTTATTTTTGGGTTTAAATTATTAGTCCGGACATGATGTTATGTGCAGGTACTCTCCGTAGACTTAGGTTTTTCTAGTTAGACCCGAAGGAATCGAAATTCAGCCAGTCAGAACACGGCCCATTTTCGGTGTCTACTAGTCGCTGGACACTACTAAATACTTATTCAAAATTCTGCCCACTTCAAACTCATCCCCCCCCCCCCCCCCCTTGGCCTGGACTCAGTAACTGGCAAAGGCCAGAGATTGAGCCCAGGACAGGCGTGCATGAAACTTTCGTGGTATATATGCACGTTAAAAGGATTTAATGAATAATGCCACCTGAAACCATCGACTATATATTATGGATGCTGGCGCATGCGCAGTCAAATGATAAACAACGCCGACGAGAGGAAATTTTTAAATGTATAAATTATCAGAATAAAAGTTATAAGATGGAATACATAATTTATTTTGTACAAATTTATGACGATTTTCACGGTTAGTGCATCAGAATAGATCAATTTTGCCGACTGTTGTGGCTGCCGGATTGTGTTTCGAGATGCCAGGAAATTGCATCTCCGGGCATCTAAAATCCAAATTCGGTCCGACCCCCCCCCCCCCCCCCCCCCCCCCCCCCCCCCCCCCCAATCATTACTCTCTGGCGGAAACCCTGGGTCACGTCACACGACACGAGTGTCTCGTACGAGAACAGCCGATTGTGTGAAGCCAGATGTTATGACTTGTGTACATGATTCATGTTTGTTTCGAGTAACTAGACGGGATACGAACAGCATCTATTCAAGTGCCCCCTCCCCCATTGCTGAAGAATGTCCTCAAATACGGGCAAAAACAGTAGACATATTCAAAATTAGCTGACCTGAAACCTTTTTTCCACGTATTTTCAACATTCCACCTACACTTTTTATGAACACACTAGCAGTGTCCTAATAATTGTCCTACTATAAAAAAACAAATACACGCACTCCACTTAAGCAGCGGATACCAGTGCATTTAAAACTATTTGATTCCATTCTATATCCACACCCTAAACCCACAGAAGCATGCATATAAACCCTAAACCACACATATAAACACGCAACCAAAAGAGTCAACCCCATTCAGTTCAATGTTTAAATACAAAGTCGTACATATTGCAGAATCACACATTTGTTGTAATTATTACCCATGATACTTGATAAACAAACCCGAACGTTCTTTACTAGGATGTCTGTGGTCAAAACGTATGTTCGGTCTAATAGTTGATATTAACATTAATATTTAAGTTTCCTCTACTTTTTTGAAGAGTATAGTTTAGTGTATGCATAAGTTTTATTATTTAGTAGGTGGCCACCATTAGCATTAATGAAATTAGTTTTATTAAGAAAAATAAAAATCACAAATAAAAATCACAAATAAAAATATGTTATTGCAGACCAATCTTAAAGTTGTAAAAGAAAGGTAATACTACTTTAACACGTTCTATATATATATATATATATATATATATATATATATATATATATATATATATATATATAACATCGTGAAGACAAGGAACGTTTTATGCATACGCAGCATGATATAAATGTGTAAATAAAGAAACATATCAAACACCTTTTAGCACACATATTTTATTACACCAATAGCGGACCATGAGTGGGAAAGAAAGCGTGAGATAAAATAAAGTCTGTGAGAAACGAATGCAAAAAGCGATTATTCAATTTACCAAAAATATATATATATATATTCGAAAGCAAGAACATGTTTAGGGTACCTCAAAAACTAGTGGCAATTGAGTAGTTGATCCCAATTGTTTTCACTGTTTACTGGTTCGTTTCATGTTCAGGACATATTAATGCAATTAAAACATAATCGTGTGTGTGTGTGTGTGTGTGTGTGTGTGTGTGTGTGTGTGACTGTGTGTGTGTGTGACTGTGTATGTGTGTGTGTTTGTGATTGTGTGTGTGTGACTGTGTGTGTGTGCGTGTGTGTGTGTGTGACTGTGTGCGCGCGTGTGTTAGTGTGTGCGTGTGTGCGGGGGGGGGGGGGGGGGGTGTTACACGAGGACCCTACCTAGCCCTAGGACTATGGGATTTGCATTTAGTTTACAATAGTATAAATCTATATTTATTCATTTGCCTACTATCGTCATGGTATATTCATAATTATATACAACACACACAGTTGTTTCTGA
>NC_054711.1:13781634-13813239 GCF_016097555.1 Gigantopelta aegis | reverse complement strand
AATACCACCAATAATTATTTTGCAATGATGAGTGATACTATTACTGATGACAGTAACAACAATAATAGAAATAGCAGTAATAACGATGATAATAATAATAATAATAATACCAACACTGTAGAACATGATACCATTACGGTTACGGATACAAACAGCTGATCAGGCCCTGTTTCCTGGTAATTAGGCTAAATCGGAATCCCTATCAAAACGGAACCATTTTTGTTAGCGAAAACGGAACCAATTTGGCTATAACGGCACCTCAATGTAATGCCAAACAAATAACATATTGTAGATATATAGATTGTGGGGTGCCGTTTCAATCAATGCTAGGTTCAATTTTGTCCAATTTGGTTTCGTTTTCCTTTGGGGCTGTTTTGGCATGGTTCCATTCTCGCTATAAATTGTTTCCGGAATGTCGCGCTTGCGCAGTTCGGAGCTCTAAGTCGTTTATTGGCAATGCGGCACATGTATTATTGTGTATTTCGGCATCATTCTAAAACGTTTGTTTGAATGGTTTGGAATTTTTGCATCACTGATGCATAGTCGCGGATTCAATGCAAAATAAAATAAAATAATAATAATAATAAAATAAAAAACAAAAATAACTCAAATTATAATACAGTCTGTCAGAAAAAGATAGATCGCTCGTCGGACTGGTAGTTGCATATTTTAATTCGTTCGTCAGAATTTTTACTGGCATTTGGCGAGCAAGCGAGTACTTTCAATACAATTTTTGTTTTGTTTTTAGAACACTGGACAGCTTTCATTTAAAAAAGTTGTTATAAAAAACTAAAAAAAAAACTGATGATACGTCAATTCTTTAGGTTTGCCACATCACGTTTACTTACATGTTGTTAAATGTAGTCAAAGTTATCAAATTCTGAAAGTATGTGATAAACTTATTGTACACTGGATACGCTACCTATTATATACTACTACTGCTACTACTACTACTACTACTACTACTACTACTACTACTACTACTACTACTACTACTACTACTACATACATACATACATACATACATACATACTACAGATACCTCACGAAAATATACATTAGTCAATATTTATTTTACCTTTATTGCATTTGGGTCCAGACCATTCTCTGTTGCAGTGGCCGGAACAGCCTGTGACGTCATTGCAGTTAGTACGACAGTGGCAGGTGTAGCTACAGTCCAAACCATACATTCCTGATGTGCAGGTTCCTAGCAATGGAAACAGACACACATTTAGAGGATATGCAACATATTTAGGTATGTGTACGGACTTAAAACTCGTCATACGTTTAGTTTTAGTGTGCCGCATTATATACTCTTCAAAAGAAGAAACGCAAAACCACATTGTCGTAACATTTGGAGAATTGATTTAATTATTGAATGGTGAGTCCGATAATTACCAAATGTTGCAGGATTGTCCACAATTCACTCTAGTCCATTGTGAGTAAGTGATAGGACACACCACCAAGGTCAAGGTCATCTGGAGTCAATACCGGGTGTGGCCTCCGCGTGTGTTGACAACTGCCTGGCACCGCCTGCCCATTGAAGCAACCAGAGTACGGATGACGTCCCGGGGGAATGGTGGCCCACTTGGCCTGCAAGACTGCTGCCAGCTCGGGCAGGGTCTGGGGCTGTGGTTGTCGCTGTCGGAGGCGTCGGTCCAACTCGTCCCATAGATGCTCAATTGGGTTCAAATCCGGTGATGTCGATGGCCAAGGAAGGACATTAATGTTGTTGTTCTGTAGGAAAGCCGTTGTGAGACGTGCTGTTTTGTGAGGCCTGGCGTTTGTCATGTTGGAACACTGCGTTGGCGTTGGCCATAACTGGAACGATGTGTGGCCGGAGGATCTGGTCATGTAGCCCTGTGCATTCAGGTTGCCCTGCACGTGGACCAGGTCAGTTCTGCCAGTGTGTGAGATGGCTGCCCACACCATGACACTACCCCCGCCGAATCTGTTTCACTTCCTGCACGCAGTTTGCCGCATAAACGTTCACCACGACGCCTATACACGCGACATCTTCCATCATGACGTCGGAGCAGAAATCGGGACTCGTCACTGAACCACACCTGTCTCCATCGCAGTTGAGGCCATTGTCGATGAATCTGGCACCACTGCAGTCGGAGTCGACGGTGTTGTGGTGTTAAGATGACACCTCGAACTGGACGTCTGGCACGAATTCCTACCTCACGTAGGCGGTTCCGTACGGCCTGGTCGGATATCCTGCGCAAACCTGGTATTGCTGCGGCTGTGGAGGTGGCAGTAGTCAATCGTTCCCGAAGGTGGCGTACCCGGATGTAGCGGTCCTGCCCGGGGGTAGTGACCCGTGGTCGACCGGATCTAGGGAGGTCACGTGTTGATCCATGTTGCTGGTAACGGTCCCACAGTCTGGAGATGGTGCTTGGGGACACATGGAATGCCCTGGCAACGGCCGTCTGGATTCGCCTGCGTCTAGTCGGCCGATGGCATTGTTTCTCTGCGGTTCACTGAGACGTGGCATGTCCTGGATTGTCAACTGTCGGCCAGATACAGAGGCCAGGCAAGCGAACACCCTGCACTTTTATACTGTCGGTGTTCAAGTTGCACGTGCAGACAACGCACGTGCAGTGGTGACATGGTTTGCACGTGGCTGCGTTTTTGCGAATATTCACATTTTGGAACTTTATTGTACAGTAGCTGCGTTTTATCGCATGTAACCGTGGGAATGTGTTTGGGACATGCAATGACCTTATATTCACAAAGCATGAACCGGTAGGAAACATAAAATCGGAGTTATAACCCATTTGTACCCTTTTGCGTTTCTTTTTTTGAAGAGTATATTAATAACGTAAAGCTGACAAACACATTTCCGGATATTATGTTTATTTGAGAAATAATCACGTTCATGCAGTAATGTTTAAATACTAATGAAGCTCAATGGAAGAAATACGATATGATTTACGATTAATATCTTTGGTAAACCAGCTGTCGGTTTGTCCAGTTGTTCGATGACATCACTAACAACAACAAACAGGAACTAAATAAAATAATATTAAATATTGTATCTATACATTTGTATTTGATTTTATTGCTCTGTTTCAGTTAATTTTCATATACTATATCCGAGTTTGATTTAAATTCCATTTGACAACGTCTTCAAATGTAAATCTACTAGTTCATCCACGTTATTGTGAGATATTTTAGTCATTTAACTTTTAAACCAATGCATGCCATTTTACGAGACTTTCAATTTGGTAAACGTTTAGGTAGCCTAATCGAAATAGTATGTCTGTGTACACATGCAAACGTGACAGCCTTATATAATGTCCTGTATGTTATTTTTTAAATATATAAATACCTACCTTTTTCGTTGCTAAAAACCAGCAACAATGAAAAGAAAATAAACCAAAACATTTAATTATTTTAAATTTTGCATATATACATTTTTATTTTATTCATTAAAACATCACATTATGTGGATCTATTACAAGGATAGTTCATGTCCGGGTTTATTTAAATTCCAGCCATGCCTGTATCGGATATACGCATTTGACGCATTCATTTGTTTTAAAGAAGGACCCTCCTTCTCAGTGTGAACATTGTCAGTGCGCCACATTTTGGTGGAGTGTAATCATCTGAAGCTGACGAGAAATTATATATTTGGCAACAGAAATGTTTTGTAATCTTTTAAATTCCACCCAGAATTAATTTCAAAGTTGTTTTGTATATGCCTGAACCACTTGTAGATATAGGCACGTTAATAAATTTAAAAGAAAGAAAGTATTGTATTGTACTTATCCACACAGCTCTTTACTCTGTGGTTTTACAGAATTGTATAAATAATATTTCCATATACTTTTATGACACCTAATAGCCGATGTGTATTTTTGTGCTGGGGTGTCATTAAACATTCATTTATTCATTTATTTATTCATTCATTCGTGTTTTAATTCCAATTGACGACTTCATCAAATCTAAATCCACACTTTCATAACAAAGTCTTAGTAACTTCACTTATTTTACTTTTAAACTGATACATATTAATTTATGAAGGAAACCTTCTACCTGACACTGAGTGAGTTTTACAACAAATGAATGAAGCCACGAGAAGTAGACAAGCCGAACGTTTCTATATTTTGTGTGACCCCCCCCCCCCCCCCCCCCCTCCCCCAACCAGGAAGTTAGAATGTCGTACTCGAGGTACAGGTTTGTGTTGTATGTGTAATGGTTTTTTTGTTCGTTTGTGTACAGCATGAACAAACGTCATGTATCAATCTGGCACGGATACAGAAAGTTCGCGAAAGGTGGCCATTTATGAAATACAGTAGGCTTTGCTGACTGAAATGTTATACTGAACATAACATCCTCGCTTATGTAGTGGCCACCTGACTTAGCTACTGGGTTCCTATCCCGGTACAGACTTCATCTCAAAATGAGTTGTAGCCGTGTGTGGCTACGCTACAGACGTCTCTCCCATTAACCACTAATAAGTAACAATAAACGAACAGTCCTAGGCGCCAGCCCAGGTAGGTGATGCATGCGTTCATACGAGCGTGCTTGATCTTTAACTAAAGTTGAAGTAAACGTTTGTTTTGCTTTAGTACATGTTTGACACAATGGTCATAGTGGAAACAAATACCTACTTCCATTAACAGCAACGGATCTGGGATCTTGGCACTAAGATCACTTCGTAAAACGGAGCCCAGACCCGTAGGAATGACATCTGGAGTGTCTCTCTCTTTCTCTCTCTCTCTCTCTCTCTCTCTCTCTCTCTCTCTCTCTCTCTCTCTCTCTCTCTCTCTCTCTCTCTGTGTGTGTGTGTGCACCGACCAGTGATCCATAACTGGTTCAACAAAGGCCATGGTTTGTGCTATCCTGCCTGTGGGAAGTGCAAATATAATATCCCTTGCTGCCAATCGGAAGAGTAGCCCATGTAGTGGCGACAGCGGGTTTCCTCTCAAAATCTATGTGGTCCTTAACCATATGTCTGACGCCATATAACCGTAAATAAAATGTGTTGAGTGCGTCGTTAAATAAAACACTTTTTTTTTTTTCTTTCTTAAGTTACTTTCAATGGCGTAATTATTCATGACATGGGGCAGGGCGTAGGCCAGTGGTAAAGTGTTCGTTTGATGCCCGATTGGTCTGGGATCTATCCCCGTTGGTGGCCCTTTGGTATATGTCTTTGGTATATCCTGTCTGTGGGAAGGTGTATGCAAAATATCCCATGCTACTAGCGGGAAAATGTAGTAGGCTTCTATATGACTATATGCCAAAGTTAAACTATTTGACATCCAATAGCCGAATATTAATAAATCAATGTGCTATAGTGGTGTCGTTAAACAAAACAAATTTAACTTTCATCTGATTTGTAGCTACTGGGTTCCCACCTCAGAGTAAGTTTTAACAGTGTTTCTGTAGGACGGTTCCCTCTATAATTATAATGCATATTAGTGTATTTTGAAATAGTGGGCCCCTTCCATAACAAACATTAAATTTGGTTTTGCTTAACAACCAACCCCCGCCCTTTCAGTTCCAACGGGCCTGATCAGATAACACATCACCTCCTGGTGTCCACTGAACTATACTAGGCAACGTATTTGATATTGATCATTGAAACTGTAGTTAGTATACCCAGATATATGGAGGGTTTTGTTTTTTGTACAGTGAATATATTCAATGGGGAGGTAACAACAGTCTGTACAACACTAGTTATTAGTGCAGTCTCACACCAAACAAAAGAGAAAGTCAGCACGCCTCACTGCTTAAAAACCTGCACAATACAGAATGTTCAAGTAATTCTTAAGTTACTTTTAATGGCGCAATTATTCATGACATCACCATGCTTTCTTAATAACTTTAACATTAACAATAATTCGGCTATACTGACTATTAGAAGCAAGGTCTAACTCAGTTGGTTTATATATATGTTCGTGCTATTATCCAATTAAGATCCAAACACGCTGCCCTAGGAACACGGCTCAGCTATCTGGGCTGTCTCTCCTGGACAGTGGATTAGTGGTTAGTGAAAGAGATGTCGGTATAGTGGCCTTACACCTACCCATTGAGCCGTTAAACCCGCTCTGGGTAGGAGCCGGTACCGGAATACGAATCCAGTGTCTACCAGCCTTAAGTCTGATGGCTTAGCTTCCACAGCACCGAGGCCGGTGACAGAGCACACGTTTCATGTCTTAAGTGTTGTAGTTTACGCCTACGCCTCCCCCCCCCCACCCCATTAAATGAACAGACGTATTTGGATGTTTTCCTATATCCTATAAACTGTCTCCTGCTTCACAACAGTCTAGGATCGATTCCCGTCGGTGGACCCATTAGGTTATTTCTCGTTCCAACTAGTGCTCCCCATGGATTTGCTGCAGCGGGTTGCCTCTCTCATTATGTGTGTGTTCCTTAACCGAATGTCTGACACTATATAACCGTTAATAAAAATAAGTTCAGTCCGTCGTTAAATAAATAATTTCATCCTTCCTTTTTGTGCCACATCTGTTATAAGTCGGGTAGCTCAGATGTGTGTATCCAAAGAAACTTGCTATCAATTCTGTAAACGTTTATGTGGCCTAAACGTGACAGTACAATATACACTGTCCTGGATGATGAAAAGGGTTTTTAAATATCTACCTCTACCTTCTCTGTTGCTAAAAACCAGCAACAATCTAAATAGAAACAAACAAAAATATTTTCAAATATTGCATACACATTAATCTGCATCTATCTCAAGTATATTTTATGTACACGGTCTGGGTTTGTTTGAATAAACGACGAAATCTAAATCTAAATCCACACTATTATAACCCAGTGTTAGTGATTTCACTAATTTAACTTCTAATACATACCATTTTATGAAAAAAATAACAACAAAAAGAACAACAACAAAAAACAGCCCAACCTTCCTACCTGGCACTGAGTGTGTTTGAAAACAAATCCATGATGCGGTGAGAATCAGACAGTACCAACACGTCGACATTTTATGACATCTCTCCAACCAAGAAGTTAAAAGTGTCTTACTAGAGGAACGGAACTGTACTGTGTCTGTGTAGGTATAAGTAAATGTATCAGCCGCGAAAACAGGAAGTTTATATATGTTGGTGTAGTGCTTGAGTCTTTAGAGGGGCAGGACGTAGCCCGGTGGTACAGCACTCGCTCAATGCGCGGTCGGTCTAGGATCGATTGCCGTCGGTGGGCTCGTTGAGCTATTTCTCGTTCCACGAATTATATATCAAAGGCCGTTGCATGTGTTGTCCTATCTGTGGGATGGTGCATATATATATATATATATATATATATATATATATATATATATATACAGTGAAACCTGTCTAAACCGGACCTTGGACATACCGGAATATATATATACAAATAGAAAAACATAGCTGATTTCCTCTCTAAGACTATATGTCAAAATTACAAAATGTTTTACATCCTATAGCCGATGGTTAATAAATGCATGTGCTCTAGTGGTGTCGTTAAAGAAAAGAAAATTTAACTTTCATCTTACTGAATTTCCATCCTCAAATTAAGTTTTAAGTGTGTTTTTGTAGGAAGCTTCCTTCTATAATTATAATTCTATATTAGTGTATTCTGGGATAGGGGGGCCCCTGCCATAACAAACATTAAAGTTTTGCTCAACGCTCATCCCCCACCCTTTCAGTTCCAACGGGCCTGATCAAATAACACCATCTCCTTGTGGTCAATTACCTATGTTAGGTGACGTATTTGATATAGATCTTTGAAACTTTAGTCAGTATACCCAGCCCGTCAGACGACGGTATATGGAGGATTTTGTTTACAGTGAACATATTCCATGACAAGGTGACAGGAGTCTATTCAACACTGGCTATTAGAGCAATCTCACACCAAACAAAAGAGAAAAGTGAGCACGCTACACTGCTTAGAAAACATGCATAACACAGAACGTTTAAAGTGGCAGACCGTAGTTTGAACACGTAAAAATGGACACTAAGTTTAGTTAATCTACAATCCTGTAACACATCTGCAGAAAGTTAAAACTCTATTTCATACTTGTTTTTTTCTCAGACGCACGACTGATATCAAATGTCGTGGCATGTGCTATGCTGCATGTGGGATGGTTCTCCATAAAAATACCCCATGATACTAACGGAAAAATGTAGCAAATTACCAAAGGTTTGACCAATAGCCGATGATTCATAGATCAATGTGCTATAGTGGTGTTAAACTAAACACATTTGTTTTATTTCCTGCCATAAATGTATTTTTTTGATAACCTAGTTCAGGTTGTTAATATTTATTTTCGTGTTTATGTATTCAATCAAGGTCGAAGCACGCTGGGATATCTGTCCTGGACAGTGAGTTAGTGGTTAGTGAGAGATGTCGGTAAAGTGGCTTTACACCAACACCTTGAGTCGTAGGAGCCGGTACCTGAATACGAACCCAGTACCTATCAGCCTTAAGTCCGATTGCTTAGCTTCCACACCGTCGAGGCCGGTGACCGAGCACATGTTTCAAGTATTATGTGTCGTAGTTTAAACACCCATCCCCTCCCCCTTTCCTCGATTAAATGAACAGACGTATTTGGACGTTTCCCTATATCCTATACCCTATGTTTCCTGCTTTACAACAGTCTAGGATTGATTCCCTACGGTGGACTCATTAAGCTATTTCTCGTTCCAGCCAGTGTAATAAATGATGTAGTGTGTACTACCATGTCTGTGGGTGGTGCTTATAAAATAGCGCTTGCTGCTATAATCGGAAATAGTAGCCCATTACGTGGCGGTAGCACGTTTCCTCGCTTATCGTGTGTGTGATCCTTAACCGAATGTCTGACACCATATAACCGGGAGCGGGACGTAGCCCAGTGGTAAAACGCCCGCCGGATATGCGGTCGGTTTAGGATCGATCCCCATCGGTGGACCCATTTGGGGTATTTCTCGTTCCAGCCAGTTCTCCACAACTGGTGTAACAAAGGCCGTGATATGTACTATCCTGTCTGTGGGATGGTGGATATAAAAAAAAATCCCTTGCTGCTAATCGAAGAGTAGCCCATGAAGTGGAGACAGCGGGTTTCCTCTTTCAATGTATGTGTGGTCCTTAACCATATGTCTGACGTCATATAATCGTAAATAAAATGTGTTGAGTGCGTCATTAAATAAAACATTTCCTTCCATATAACCGTTAATAAAACAAAGTTGAGTTCATCGTTAAATAAAAACATTCTTCTTTCTTTTCTGTACCACATCTGTTATAACAAAAAACAGTCCAGATAGCTCAGACGTGTGTGCCCAAGACAGCGGGTTCGAACCTTAATTGGAAATGAAATGAAATCCAGGTAGCGTAAAACGTGATGTGTTGTATGTCAGTAAGTATACTTCCCTCTCCATTCCACTGCAAATTAAACTCTTTCTATTGCATGCACACACAATGAATTTATGTAACCCATTATTGTCGTATATTGTTACTGTATCGAGAGTGTGTTTACCCATACTTACAAGGCTGTGAATGTAACCCATTATTGCCCTGTACTGTTGCTGTATTGAGAGTTTGTTTACCCATACTTACAAGGCTGTGAATGTAACCCATTATTGCCGTGTACTGTTGCTGTGTCGAGAGTGTGCTTACCCATACTTACAAGGCTGTGAATGTAACCCATTATTGCCGTGTACTGTTGCTGTGTCGAGAGTGTGTTTACCCATACTTACAAGGCTGTGAATGTAACCCATTATTGCCGTGTACTGTTGCTGTATCGAGAGTGTGTTTACCCATACTTACAAGGCTGTGAATGTAACCTATTATTGCCGTGTACTGTTGCTGTATCGAGAGTGTGTTTACCCATACTTACAAGGCTGTGATGTAACCCATTATTGCCGTGTACTGTTGCTATATCGAGAGTGTGTTTACCCATACTTACAAGGCTGTGAATGTAACCCATTATTGCCGTGTACTGTTGCTGTATCGAGAGTGTGTTTACCCATACTTACAAGGCTGTGAATGTAACCCATTATTGCCGTGTACTGTTGCTGTATCGAGTCTGTTTAGCCATACGTACAAGGCTGTGAATGTAACCCAGTATTGCTGTGTACTGTTGCTGTATAGAGCGTGTGTTTACCCATACTTACAAGGCTTTGAATGTAACCCATTATTGTCGTGTTCTGTTTCTGTATCCCACTCATCAATCTGCAGAGCAGTGTTTTTTAAGGTTAGTTTTAGCTCTTAGCATAACATTTCTAAGAAAATGCTAGGTAGAGAGAATATGTTAATTAGCAAATGTTAATTATCTAGCTGTTTCGCATGTTTTTGGCTTGGGACCAACAGCCAATAGACGGATGAAAGATTTTTTAAGGTAATTTTAGCTCTTAGCATAACATTTTCTAAGTAAATGCTAGGTAGAGAGAATATGTTAATTAGCAAATGTTAATTATCTAGCTGTTTTGCATGTTTTTGGCTTGGGAACAACAGCCAATATGCGGATGAAAGTTCGTTTCATGGTATGAAACCGAAGGAGGCAGAGAAGTACATCAACGAATGAGCATTAAGTTGTATACGAATGTAGGACGCTGTTAATTCAGCTCTTTTTGAAAAAAAATACCAATGTGGTTTTCAACAGAGGTATTTCGCATTCCTATTGCGCATGCGCGCGAAGAGTAACGTCTCTTGACAAAATAGACTGAAACTAGTATATTTACAAATTGGGGGGGGGGGGGGGGGGGGGGGCGTGACAGACAGGTTGTTATGGGCGACTTGAGTAGCTTCGTAGGAGACTTTTAAACTTTGGCAACTAACATGTACATATTTCGAATTAGATGGTATAATGGCCGTAGAAAACGGTCCGCTGAAATTTACAGCGGAATGGTTCAAATTAAAAAGCAGTGCAACAACTTGGACAAAGTCTCTGCGACTCGTACCCGAGGGTTTTGATAACGCCAGATTAAAAGACTATCTCGTAAAAGAAAGAAGAAAGAAGTGTTTTATTTAAAGAGGCACTCAACACATTTTATTTACGGTTATATGGCGTCAGACATATGATTAAGGACCACACAGATTTTGAGAGGAAACCCGCTGTCGCCACTACATGGGCTACTCTTCCGATTAGCAGCAAGGGATCTTTTATTTGCGCCTCCCACATGCAGGATAGCACAAACCATGGCCTTTGTTGAACCAGTTATGGATCACTGGTCGGTGCATGTGGTCTGCACCTACCCACTGAGCCTTGCGGAGCACTAACTCAGGGTTTGGAGTCGGTATCTGGATTGAAAATCCCATGGCTCGACTGGGATCCGAACCCAGTACATACCAGCCTGTAGACCGATGGCCTGCCACGACGCCACCGAGGCCGGTATCTCGTAAAAAGTATAAACAAAATATGTGGCAGATTTCATAGGTTATGGCATCGACAGGTTATGGCATCGATCGATATATATGTTTGAGAGAGAGAGAGCGAGAGAGAGAGAGAGAGAGAGAGAGAGAGAGAGAGAGAGAGAGAGAGAGAGAGAGAGAGAGAGAGAGAGAGAGAGAGAGAGAGAGAGAGAGAGAGAGAGAGAGAGAGAGAGAGAGAGAGAGAGATAGAGAGAGATAATATATATATATACACACACACACACATACATATATATATGTATATATATATATATATATATATATATATATATATATATATATATATATATACAAACATGTCTTAAACGGCCACACAAGGGAGTAGATAAACGTGGCCGCTTAAGACAGGTGGCCACTGAGTACAGGTTGCCACATATATAGTCTTTAAAACATTTGTTGTTGTTTCTGTTTTATCGGCTGTACTGCTAATTAACGGATGTGTGCTTCATAGTTGAATATAAATCAACTTTTGACATGTTGTCTCCTTCAGAAATAATGCAAATAGAATATATTAAATTAACCGTTCTCCACAAGTTTGTTTTCTTTTTCCATTTAATTATTTAATTCCGACTTCATGCGATGTATTGTCATAGTAAGTGGATCTACAAATGTCAAGCGTAGCCTGCCCAGAGGCAATTAGATGCATGTCAGATTCATACTTCCTTAATTGATACACAGTGGAGATGTCGGGACTGAATGGGTAGTAGTATTCCTGAAGGTGTGAAGATCGGTTGTTTGCTGCACCTTATCGCTGTTGTTAAAATATCCCTTTTATATAAGTGTAAAACTTTACTGTGGCCGCTTAATGCAGGTATTTTAGCGATTTGGGATCCGATTTAGGTGGTCGTTGGCCGCGTTAGACAGGTGACCGCTTATTACAGGTGCATTTACATTATAAATCGTTTGGGAGGAAAAAAGTGGCCGCTTAAGGCAGGTGACCGCTGAGTACAGGTGGCCGCTAGGACAGGTTTGACTGTATATATATATATATATATATATATATATATATATATATATATATATATATATATATATATATATATATATATATATATCTCAGAAGGTGTTTTGTTGCATTTTTCTTAGGGAAAAGTAAAACAAAAGAAGAGATTTTATGCTGTTACATGAATACCCATAAAGTGGGAATTTAAAAAAGGGGGATTTGAGGGGGGGGGGGGGGGGGGGGGGGGGGGGTTGAAGGTAGGTGCCGTTCTGTTTACCCATACACACGTTTTTATACAGTGTCAACATGAACGCATTGAGTATTATACAAAATATATTTATTTTCTTTACTGTAAATGTGTTTTCCACCATATCTAAGTAAATAAAATACTAGACGGACCTGTATAGGAACGTCCTGTACAGAGCCGTCATCACTCTATATATATGTATATATTATTATTATTATTATTATTATTTAAGGAGTGTCTGTTATTTCTTTTACGTTCGTCGGGGTATGAACAAAATAAATCATCCGTAAACTGTGTGAATCGGCGAAACCGTTCTCACATAAGTTTGCGGATGTTTTTGTTCATACCTAGATAAACGTAAAAGTAATAACAGACAATACTTATAATTAAATTTGAAACATACTGAGTAATAATAACATTAAAAGTTATATATATATATATATATATATATATATATATATATATATATATATATATATATATATTCTATTGAGTATTGTCCGAAATATACATATATTTTCTGTATATACAAAATATATATTTATTTTATTTTATTTACTGTTTACTACCATATCTAAGTAGAGAATACTAGACCGCCCTGTATAGGAACGTTCTGTACAGAGCTGTCCTGACTACATATATTTGTTTTATATATTTACACACGCACACGTTATCTATTTTATTGAGTATAATCCGAAATATACATATATTTTCTTTATATACAAAATATATATATTTATTTTCTTTACTGTTAATGTGTTTTCCACCATATCTAAGTATACTAGACCGCCCTGTGTAGGAACGTCCTGTACAGAACCGGTAAGGTTTTGGTCCCTTATGCGTTCACTGGCTTCCCTCCTACAAAATGTGCCGAACAAACCCTCGTACTTAAAATAACATTAAACTCGTTTTCTACGTGAAACGATTACCCACAAACGTTTCCGATATCCATTGACTGGATATCGATGGAAGGATAACGAATTTCCCGGACATATGCGATTGGAACAGTTAATCATTGAACAATGGTCGTGGCCTCCCATTGCTTTTTGCCCCCCCCCCCCCCCCCCCCCCCCCATTTGCAGATAGGTCTATTTTGGCGAGATCTCGCGGTTTCCGTCCTCAAGTAACTCCGCAACGGGCGCATGCGCAGTGGAATGAGAAAGAAGTATATTGAGTAAGAAATTTGATTGTTGACAATAATTACACCTGCATAATATGTTGACAACAACTTTTTTGCTTTTTGCTTTTATGTTAATATAGTCGACAGTGTATTATTATTTACTTCTCTGCCACCTTGTCAAGTCAGGTCATAGGATTTTACGTGCACATTCAGAGCAAGCTGTTGTAGCGCACGCCCGTCTTGGGCACAAGAGCCGTCCAGGACAGGAATGGCGGGGGTGGGAAGGAGTAGAGACCAGCAGCCCGAGCTTGGTCGGTAACAGGTGATTGGGGTGATTTTTGATGGTGCTATGGAATTTTGAAGGAGCAAAGTTTAATGCCAAAGAGAAAAGGTGCGCAATTTTGATTAAGGAAATGTGGCACAAATTTTGAACGGTTGTTCGAAATAGATGGTTCATGAGCTAACATAGGTTTTGATTTTAGTGAGTCGAGAGAAGCTCGTTAATTAGACATCTATGATGCTGGCGTGTCTCCCTAGGTTGCCCATAGGGCCCTTAGAAAGGGCCTGGCCGCTAGTGGTCCATCTGCCATCTGAAATCATCGGCCATATATTATGGATGCTGGCGCAATGATAAACAACGCCGACGAGAGGAAATTTTTAAATGTATAAATTATCAGAATAAAAGTTATAAGATGGAATACATAATTTATTTTGTACAAATTTATGACGATTTTCACGGTTAGTGCATCAGAATAGATCAATTTTGCCGACTGTTGTGGCTGCCGGATTGTGTTCCGAGATGCCAGGAAATTGCATCTCCGGGCATCTAAAATCGAAATCCGGTCCCCCCCCCCCCCCCCCCCCCCCCCCAATCATTACTTTCTGACGGAAACCCTGGGTCACGTCACACGACACGAGTGTCTCGTACGAGAACAGCCGATTGTGTGAAGCCAGACGTTATGACTGATGTTTGACTCGAGTAACTAGACGGGATACGAACAGCATCTATTCAAGTGCCCCCTCCCCCATTGCTGAAGAATGTCCTCAAATACGGGCAAAAACAGTAGACATATTCAAAATGAGCTGTCCTGAAACCTTTTTTCCACGTATTTTCAACATTCCACCCACACTTTTTATGAACACACTAGCAGTGTCCTAATAATTGTCCTACTATGGAACAAAAAATACACGCACTCCACTTAAGCAGCGGATACCAGTGCATTTAAAACTATTTGATTCCATTCTGTATCCACACCCTAAACCCACAGAAGCATGCGTAGAAACCCTAAAACACACATATAAACACGCAACCAAAAGAGTCAACCCCAGTCAGTTCAATGTTTAAATACATTGTCGTACATATTGCAGAATCATACATTTGTTGTAATTATTACCCATGATACTTGCCATTAAAAATTGTAACAAATTGATTTTAATTTTCATTGGATCCTTGATAAACAAACCTGAACCTTCTTTACTAGGATGACTGTGGTCAAAACGTATGTTCGGTCTAATAGTTGATATTAACATTAATATTTCAGGTTCCCCTACTTTTTTGAAGGGTATAGTTTAGTGTATGTATAAGTTTTATTATTTAGTAGGTGGCCACCATTAGCATTAAAGAAATTAGTTTTATTCAGAAATATAAAAATCACAAATAAAAATATGTTACTGCAGACCAATCTTGTAAAAAAAGTAATACTACTTTAACACGTTCTATATATATATATTTATAACATCGTGAAGACAAGGAACGTTTTATGTATACGCATCATGATATAAATGTGTAAATAAAGAAACATATCAAACACCTTTTAGCACACATATTTTATTACACCAATAGCGGACCATGAGTGGGAAAGAAAGCGTGAGATAAAATAAAGTATGTGAGAAACGAATGCAAAAAACGATTATTCAATTTTCCAAAAACATATATATATATACGAAAGCAAGTACATGTTTAGAGTACCTCAAACACTAGTGGCAAATGAGTAGTTGATCCCAATTGTTTTCACTGTTTACTGGTTCGTTTCATGATCAGGCAATTAAAAACATAATCGTGTGTGTGTGTGTGTGTGTGTGTGCGTGTGTGTGTGTGTGTGTGTCTGTGACTGTGTGTGTGTGACTGTGTATGTGTGTGTGTGACTGTGTGTGTGTGTGTGTGTGACTGTGTGTTTGTGTGTGCGCGTGTGTGTTGGTGTGTGCGTGTGTGCGCGCGTGTGGTAGTGTGTGCGTGTGTGCGGGGGGTGGGGGGGGGGTGTTACACGAGGACCCTACCTAGCCCTAGGACTATGGGATTTGGATTTAGGTTTACAATAGTATAAATCTATATTTTTTCATTTGCCATTTTGCCTACTATCGTCATGGTATATGCATAATTATATACAACACACACTTAGTTGTTTCTGAACTCGATATAATTCTGTTAAGTATTCAAACACTGTTGTCATTATTGACCACTTCTTTAACTGACCACAGGTCAGTTAAGACATCAGTCAGTTCACATGTTGGCATACATGCCTGTGGATTCGAGTTGAGCGAACGGAAGATCACAGAACAGTTTGAAGTCATTCTGTAAAAAAGTATGTGAAGATATAATTTATTTTAGAACGAATGTCAGTGAAATATTACGTTGTGAACTATTAGAATTACTTGTTTGTGGCATAACCAGTTATTAATACAACTACAAATCTGACTGGTTCTCAATATCTCAAAACGGTGACCAGATATTGGTAGTGAGTAAAGGCAGTAACCAATTATTAACTGAATTTATTAAATAGTGATATATTTCTAAATATGTCTGATCAGTAAACATAAGCGTACGAGACGGGTTTGAGGGACCAACGGAGGGACCAAGGGAGGGGGGGGGGGGGGGGGGGCAGAGCGGCAGTTCAATCCTGCAAAAACAATAGAGACATTTGGGCAAAATTAGCTGGCCTAAACAGCGTTCACTATGTCCCTACAACAATGGGAACCCATACACCTCTGACAGTAACCAGTTATTACGATTAACTTGAAGAATTAACTAGTAGTTAATTTGATGTAGCCATATATTCCTAAATATCTCAAAACAGTAACCGATTTGTTGTTAATATCTGTAAGAAGTAACTAGTAACTAAGTTAAATAGTTACATATTTTTGAATATATCAAAACCGTAACCGGTTATAGTCATTGATTTAAATCACTAACAACGTATTAATTTAAAGTAGTAAAATATTGCAAAACTATAGCTAAAATAATTGAAAATAATTTGAGCCAGTAGGCAGTTATTAATTAAAGTAATTAATTATTTCTAAATATTTCAAACTGTAACCAGTTATTGACAATAACTTGAAGCAATAGCCAGTAATTAACTAAAATAGTTATATATTTCTAAATGTTTCAAAACTGTAACCAGTATAACTTGAAGCAATAGCCAAGCGTTCTCATTAAACATACATAGTTAATCTCAACCAAAAGCAGAAACTAGTTAATCTCAATTTAAGACCATAACCGGTTATCCTGAATAACGTAAATCTAGACACCACTCATTTACAATATTTTAAACCAGAAACCATCTGTTCACTACGTACCACTGATAAGTGAACACTTGGCAGAACTGACTGGAGTCTTCTGACGTTGTTAAATATCTCAACTCGCTTGTCAAGCGAAACTGCAGACATGATGTTGTTCATTATGCACAATGACAGACCTTCCTTTCTGGCAGATTCACTGAAACAGAACAACACATGTAAAGCTTTTCACTATATATTTCCTTCATTCTACCCATCTTATTAGTTTAATCCCTGAAAAAAATGTGTAGTGATTCGTGTGCAACCGTGTTCAGCTGTTTGGCAGTAATGCTAATATTATTTTAGATTCGGAATGTCCGCATCTACATAACATTTATTCAATATCATTGCTACCAAACAGCATCATATGATTGCAAACGAATCACTACACACACGTACATTGATTATAACTAATTTTGAGGATAAAATGATGGAAATACATGGTACAAATGTCTCAGGTTAGCAGATAATTGCTTTGTCATTCAGTTTATGCATGGACGGCTGTCTACCAATTTCATATTATACTAAAACGCAAAAGAAACGCAGGTTCTCATTAATTTGGATATAAAATATTAAAAAAATACTCGAAATGAAGATTCAACCTTTATTTTGGAGCTACACCAATTCGGCTCCATCGGTGGAAATGTTTGATTGATTCCTTTTTGGCTCTTTCATGTCATAAAGTAGGGTGGGGGTCCATGGTTAAAAATGTGAAAGAGACGACCTGTAGCATTGTCAAAGTCTATCGCGTGTGACCACCCTGGGGCATTATAAACAGCAGTGCAACGTCTCCTACTAATGGTTGACAAGCCAATTGAAAGAATGCCTGAGGGAGTGACTTCCATTCATGGACCAATGCTGCTCCAGCGCCTGTTGTTGAGGTTGTCCGCGAACCTGAAGGCGACGTCCGATTTCATCCCAGACGTGTTCGATAGGCGTCCGGTGATAATGCTTGGCCACCGGCAACGTTGGGATGTCATGAGCCAGCAACGCCTGTGTTGCCCTGGCAGTGTGCGGCCTGGCATTGTCTTGCTGCAGCAAGCGCACACGTGGGTGACAAAAATTGACGTGATTGTTGATGACGTCATTTGGTACCTGCGGCATTAACGCGTTGTCTGAACACATGAGTTGTGTTCTGTGGTTGAATGAGAACCCACCCCACACCATCACACTCCCCCCCCCATCGGTCGGCCTGCAGAACGCAGCAGTCGGAGTAACGTTCATGTCGACGTCGCCATACTCGGATTCGGCCATCAGCGTTGGAAAGATTGTAACGGCTCTCATCAGTAAACAGAACTTGTTGCCACTGGCCACGTCGCCATCTTTGATGTTGTTGCGCCCACGGCGTCGGACGGTATCGGCGGACACTGGACCACGTGGACCACGCACCTGGTGAGCGGTGTTAGCTGCTGGCAGCATCCGATTCCTAAGGTGGGTCACCCGGATGTACCGGTCTAGGGCTGCGGTTGTCACCCTCGGGCGGCCGGTGCGTGGTCGATCGTTCACAGATCCAGTGATTTGGTGACGTTGAGAAAGGCGTGCGATTGTCGAAACATGACATCCCCATTGTCTGGCTACAGTAGTACGGGTCTGTCCGGCTTGCAACATCCCGATGGCCATCCCTCGCTGGAGTTGCGTCAGTCGCGGCATTTTTAAAATGTGATTCTGTTGTCTGTCACTACTCAAATTGAATTTATGCGATTAAATCCAGGTGTGTAGGCTTTATAAGCATTTCAATGAGTGTGTTTGCACTGGATTCATGATACGGATGATCCAGCACGTGCAAACAACGTGTTTTGAGAATTCGTGACGTCACACAGGTAATGAAATTGACACGCAGGTGGGACTGCGGTGTGGGTGTGTGCCATGTCCTTTAACACAGTTGAGGTTCAATTCCACCAAAGATACTGCTTTACAAAGTGCAATTCTTTCGCATTTTCAGGACCTGCGTTTCTTTTGCGTTTTAGTATATATAATTTCCCTACTAGTTGTAAAACTCTCGCCTGATGCGCCATCGGTGGGTTCATTGAGCTATTTCTCTTTCCATCCAGTGCACCACGACTGGTATATGAAAGGCCGTGGTATGTGCTATCCTGTGTATGGGATGGTGCATATAAAATATCCTTTGTCACTAATGGAAAAATGTAGACATGCATTAGACTCTGATTAATGCATCAGTGTGCTCAAATGGTGTCGTTAAACAAAATAAACATTAAACTGTTTGTTACAAATGCTTCCAGGCCGTGCAAGAATGATGCCATAAAACCGTGTTTCTGAAAAATGGGCACTTGGCAAACTATTGATTGATTCCTACCGACCTCGGTGGCGTCGTGGTTAGGCCATATTTCTACAGGCTGGTAGGTACTGGGTTCGGATCCAGTTGAGGCATGGGATTTTTATGCAGATACCGACTCCAAACCCTGAGTGAGTGTTCCGCAAGGCTCAATGGGTAGGTGTAAACCACTTGCACTGACCAGTGATCCATAACTGGTTCAACAAAGGCCATGGTTTGTGCTATCCTGTCTGTGGGAAGCGCAAATAAAAGATACCTTGCTGCTAATCGGAAAGAGTAGCCCATGGAGTGGCGACAGCGGGTTTACTCTCAAAATCTGTGTGGTCCTTAACCATATGTCTGACGCCGTATAACCATAAATAAAATGTGTTGAGTGCGTCGTTAAATAAAACATTTCTTTTTTTTTTTTGATTCCTTAAATCTCTATCTAGTGCCTGGTATACATGAGGACAGCCACTCTCGAGGATATCTTTTACTGGGCAATATATCCTTCCTACACCGCTCACAGGATCTCCTGATAGTGGCAGTCCTCCTAAAGACAAGGCACCTAATAGTGATTCATGGAGGCAATCACAACTTTGGGAAAATAACCTTTTGAATCTCTATTGAACAGAGATATGGCTTCGATTACAGAAAACGGGGTTGCTGTTTAGATTTCCTAATTGTGAGTTACTTACTCGAAGACGACCGTGACAGGATGACATTTCAGATTGGTCTGTCTGTCCAGGATTTGTTCTGTCAGATTTGTCAGATAACTTATCACTGTGGAAGTGCTATCCATGTTAGTCCAAGTCTGTACGGATAAGTTGGCGATTTCTTTCTTTTCATCTGATTCCTGTAAAATGGATTATTGTAATTAGATGGTTGTTAATGATTTAAAACTAAGGCTACAGGCAATACTATAACAGCCGCCAAATGTACGAGAAAGTTGCGACAGACGACATTGAAAGATATAACCACCAGTATAACCGCCAATATAAATTAGTATCAATATAAATCAATTAAAAAAAAACTACAAAAAGAGATTTTAATGAATGATTATTTCACGTTTATGCAATAGCAATATTATACTGTCCTTTAGGATGAAGGACTAATACAAAACCTGATGAATTAGTACATATTTTGTTTAGTGCTTGACATATCGAGTGATAGCCTATATTTTAGAACAACATTCGCCCTCGTACAAAGCTGTATGATAAAAGGGATAATTTGAGGTTCCCAATCATATATTTTCCCCCATGTCATGCACTATTCCTACTGCTTCAGCTCTTGGTGTCTATATTTCGCAACGTCTTAGACACCTTGGAGGATGCTCATCGTAAATCGTTTTTCAAACCCCGACATATCATTCTCATAGACATGTTTTTTGTTCAAAAGGTTTTATGGTAGATACCCAGAGGCAATTTCACGATATGATACATCACTGAATAAAATGATGTCTCTTGCAATACCCTATATTGATCTTGTGTGAATATGTGTGACAATATTGTACATTTCAAGTGTGGATTTGATGGCTGTATGTTGTGCTGATTGATGGGTGCCACTGGTGGGGCAGGGTAATGCTCACCTTTATCGAAACCCTTATATCATAACTGATAAAAATATCTTTACATGATTTCAAAATTTATTCATCCATCTCTTCGTCCATCCATCTATCAATCCATCTATCTATATATCTATATGTGTATATCTCTATCACTATATACATGCATATATATATATATATATATATATATATATATATATATGTAATTTATATGACAGTTAAGTTGTTGTCATATATCATTACAAATATTGACTTTGACTTTGCATATTCACCTGTTAACAATGGGCACGGTGCCAAATGCTACCTTCCAAATCTTTAAGCATTTATATACTGGTAACATATTGTTCAATTTGTATTCTAACATATCTCACCTTGATTTCAACATTAAGAATTCTTAACGTTATTTCTCTCGAGACATAAGTTTCAGTCACCGACGTCACAGTCATCTTTCCATACACACTGGAGTGGCTTGGACTTGGGATGAAATCTGCATCATTCTACAATGAAATTAAATGAAGTGGACATAACACAACTGCTACACTTTAAACAGTTGTCAATATGGGTGGTATCTTGCATCTTGTATTTGATACGATGGTATATAGTGATATGCTTAGGGAAAGGCCATGTTCTGTGAATTAAGGTAGGTGTAACTTTTGTGATGCAGGCAGATGTGTAGGGGTGGGTTTAGACTGTTGTTCTGTATGTTAATATAATTGATGCTTCTGAGCGGTAGGTGTAGCCTATGTGATGCACCCACGTGTGCAGTAAGTTCAGAACAAGGGAGTTTAGACTGGGGGTTTGGGTCATGCTTCCCCGAAAAATACATTTAGAAAATAACATTTTCTTGAAGTTTGTCAGGGTGGTAGGTAATTGGAATGTGTAAGGTATATGATGGCAGCAGATTTCATATTTCAGTGGCTGGTACCCGATTCAGTGACTTACCTTATTACCCAGAGTGACAAGAGTCAGTGAATCATTATCCATGATCAGTTTCCACAGCAGATTCGCTGTTCTTTGTGGAGTGTAAACCAATAGATAGCCTTTATTCATCAGCTTCGACTTGGAGAAAACAACAACAAAATAAACTCATTTTAAGACACAAACCGATCAGGATACATTATACGAAAATCGTTTACATATAAGAACAGATAAATGTAAAGTTTAAAATATAAAATACATAACAAACTATAATACTTTATTCATCGGCCTGGACTTGGAAAAACAGTACACATATTTAAAAGGCCAAAACACCCCCCAATACATTGCATAGGACACTTTACTTATACTCCCCCAACACATGTCGAAAAACGTAATCCCCAAATCAGCATGCATTGTATTCTGGGCTGAGAACCAGAATTGGTTGTGTTCAAATTTATCATTTTCAAAGTAACAAATTTTAATATTTAAAAGATTTTGAAAAATTCTATAAGAAAGCAATTTTATTTATTTATTCGAATTATAAAGCCTTCCATTCATCCAATTAAATATATGTCCTCCAAATTAACTACACGTTTTAAAAAGGTGAAACTTTGGATTGGTCATTTTTATAATGAATGGACGTAATCGGTTCTGATGACAAATACACACAGCTGAAAACACAAATAGACCAGAATACAAAAAGGTTAAAATATAAAACATATTTTTTCAAATATCTAATATTATTCTGTCGAAATATAGAAATGCTCTTTGTACGAATGTAATATTTATGTAAAAGGAATAACTTTTTTTTTATCATAACCCAAAGTTACATCTTATATTGAACAAAAAACGTAAGAGAACATAATGTACAATTCGAATATATCAAAATCTTACTTACTGGAGCTTGAACAACGAACAAATCATTATTTCCATCAACCCACAGTTGGTTATTCAGCGGGAGACCTAGACAGTTGAAATAGAAGAGTTTATATTAGATACAGTACAGTATGACATTTGATATGCAGTATTGCTTTTAAATATCAAAATATATTCATTCATGGAACTCACCCTCCTTCCGTCTACTCGAAATTCCACCATTATCAGGAATGGTTCCTTGAAACTAAGATTTATAAAATAATTGAGCATACCAGTCATTAGATACATTTTGATTTGGTTATAGGACTCCATATGTTTTTAAAATTATTTACAGATATGGATAACATAATAACTGCATTATATGTGGGGGTTTCATTTATCATCTTTTTTTTCATATAGAAAAGTGACATTCTTGATGGCGAACTGTGAACAATTAACAATTCTGTCAAATTAAGGAAAACATGTTTTGGTAACACACATACCTTTATCAGATGTATCAGTAGATGCAATGACCTATAATAATAATAATAATAATAATAATAATAATAATAATAATAATAATAATATAATAATAATACTAATAATAATAATAAGAACAAACAACAAGAACAAATAGCATCAATATCTTTGTATTTTTGTAAAGAATATATAGGTTACATTTTGCAGACAGCAATAAAAACAAGACCACTGGTCTCACTTCTGCCACCAATATATTAATTACCCCACAGCTGACATCAATCTGATTGTGTACATATGGCGTACATACATGATCTGATTTAAGTGATTTGTTTCAGATTTGTTTAGCCCCAATTTGGTACTGACCAGGATGTGAAATGTGAAACGCTTTTATGGATTATGCACTGGGATGGGATCAAGATATATGCATCAGTAAAGTGTGATGGCATAATCCAGCCATATTCTTTCCAGTGGATTATATACACTGGATGGCATACGTTAGATATATTTTTAAAAGCACGATCAGCTATATTAAGAAAATTAGAAGTTTTTGTATTTAAAAACAAAGATGATACACAAATGAACACCTATTAAATTTGGTGAATGCACTAAAAAAATTAAAAAATAAATGTAAAAATAGGAATATGAAAACAGGTTTACTAAGACAATAGAAATGACATATATTAAAAAGTAAAAAAGAAACGAAATGTTTCAATTAATGTACTGAGCGAAGTATTTTATATTGTGAAATGATAAATGATAAAATATGAATACCTCGGCTAGCTCATCGAGTGTTTTTTTACCCATGTTCAAAGATCCGTTTAGTTCAGCATATTTTAGTGTGTATGCAGATGTGGTCATACTCGTCTGTCCATACTCTACCACCTCAAGCATACTTGTGAAAATACATTCATACTGATTCTGAGAAAACAAAAAGAAACAAAAGAAGAATATAAACATAAATGTGCATACAATGCCAATATATACCTTGCATATAGGTTTAGTTGGTTTGGGTGGGTTAGGCTAGGCTAAGCTAGCCTAAAATCTTATCAAATATAATATTTTATTATATATTGCTTAAATGCTCACTATTCAAACTGCTATCTTGCATATAGGTTTGTTTTGTTGTTGTTGTTGTCGTTGTTGTTTGTTTGGGATTTTTTAAAATTTATTGTCCCCTGAAATATTTGGCAGTGTCAGGGTTGAGTGCCCTGAGCTCACTGACGTACACATATTTTAATTATATTTCATATATATATATATATATATATATATATATATATATATATATATATATATATATATATATATTCACTGTATATACAGACTATTTACATGTACACAATGTTCATGTTTAAAACATATACTGCATTCAAATAAACTCTCATCCACTCACCTACTATTATATATTGCTTCAATGTTCACTATTCAAATTACTATTTATAGATAAAGTAAAACTAAACAATTCCCTTTATTGACTATACTACATAATCTGTTTCACTGAAGCTAAAATTAAAAATTAAATTACTAACAAACCTTTGTCTGGACCATGTTTTTTCTTTGGTCTCTAATCTTGGACATCATTTCCTGTATGTTCATTCTTCCAGTTTTGTTCACCTCGTCTGTCAGGATATGTAGAGCGATGTATGTTCCAGTTCTTCCAATTCCAGCACTGTTAAAAGAAACTGATTCTGTCAGTAAACATTTTCTAAGAGATAGACCAAAGGCGATTTGAATTTTTTTTAGGATGTTTTGATTTTTAAACAATTACAACTTAAGACATGATTTTAATATTCAGTAGTTGTTACCTGCAGTGTACCAGGACAGGACCAGGGCGGGACGGGGGTGTCTCTCTTGTCAACCAGAAGAATTCCAATAAGTCCAACACTTTAGGTACTCCGTGGTCAGGCCATGACGTGAAGTGGTAATGGTCGAACTTCTTGCATTTCGTAGACTGAGAAATAATAATAATACATAGACAAAACTACATATATGTGGTTTTCTGATTTCTGTATTCCACGAGTGTATTTCCTGCATACCCTAAATTGGAATTTTTTTTCCAAATAATAATTTAGAAATTGTAACACTGCTAGTTAATGACGGGAATTTCTAAATTTACACAACTAGGTCAGCTGTGTTACTACCACCAATTATTACACATAGGAATATAATTCTATTTAAACAATAAACAGAAATAAGAAAGAACGACTGAAAAGTTACCTATAATTTTAATGATATTGTTTGAAATGCCTTTTAAAGACCATGTAATAGCTAAAATTCACGAACAATATAATATTTAATTTGCTCGTAATACGTCAGAAAACCTTCAGCGTGCCTGTTTTATCAACGAAAAAAAAAAAGTCAAGAATTGTTCACTCAGTGTCTGAATCGTCAAGGTGTGTTTTCTTTTATTGATGTTCATGGACTTATTCGTTGCTGAAAAATTTAAGTTTATATTAAATGTGCCTCCATAAATCATCGCTCCACTGAATACTCCGGTTAACAGTTCATTCAAGTTTTCTACGTGAGGAGACGGCATTGTTGCTAAAGTCGACGACAGTCACTTTTCGCACCCTTGTTTTGGCTTCGTACACAATAAATATAGCATATCTTACCGTAATTTCACTAGAAATCCATATTTCGTAAAAGGTGCAATTTTTTAATCACAAGATTTTGTTCAAAGACCTCCAGGTGCATTAGTAATGTTAAGAAAAAAAAAAATTCAATATCAATTTTACATTGGAATTTTTTCAAAAAGGAAACGTCATGTACCCAGTTTATGGTTATTGTACGGAGATGCAAAGTGACGTCATTGGAATACCGACGTCATTTAAATTCAAAATTAGCTGTATTATTACAATGCTGCGCCACATTAAAATAAAAACTAGTCTACTAACCTTGACCCCTGTCAAATTCCTATAGCAAGTAGACAACGCTCTTTACAGGTCGGTACTTTTTTCTTTTTTTTTATAATTCTGGACAAAATATTAATTTGAAGTTTTGAAAGATGAAAGAAATAAAACGTACCTTTTGTCAAACATATCATATCACAAAATTACGGTTGGAGATGTTTTATTTATTGAAAAAGAATAAGAATTGTGTACGATGTAACGAAAAAAAAAACAAGGGTCCAAAAAGTGACTCTCGTCGACCTTAACTATCGTGGATTAAAAGCTCGTTGGTTAGTAGTGTTCCCGTCTCAAGTGTTAGTATAGCGCTCATTAAATTGTAAATATTTGTCACCGTTTTCGTGTGTTTTCAGTTCACATTTATCACAAAATAACGTTTAAACAAGCACAAACTTTGTTTACATATCGCGAAGGGCATTCCCAGTAACCATGTGCTATAAATAGTAGCGTTGAATACGGTATAGTTCCGGCAGTTGAGTTGAATACGGAAAATTGTATTCAAGTCTTGTATTCAGAGCTGTATTTATGTAGTAAGATTTAATGGGTATGTAATAAAAACATTTACCACATATACAATATGTATAGAATTGATCAATAAATACTTTCTAGGATGTATAAATATCAGGTGACTTTACGACAAACACAGCAAAAAGAATAATAAGTACACTATATACTTTCTGAAGTGAGTCTGGAATATTTATGATTTTATATACAATGGACGAGCAATATGCTTACTGGGAATATTCGGTGCAATCTATTTCTGACTTTTCTGAACACCTTGCATTATCGCTGTAATCAGTGATACTGTGCAGAGATAAGGGCTTCATTATGACTAATGTTACCGTTTTATCCTTCAGACCAATAGGAATAAATTCTAGAAAGCAGTTTAAGCATTGCTTCTCTTTATTTTAGTGGTGTTTATCTGTCCTATAGATGAAGCACTAGACAGAGTGGAAGTAACTACTATTTTGCCAACTGCCAATTCGATTTGTGCAGAGATATGGTCTTGATCATCGAAAATAGCGTATGTTGAGATTTACCTTCGTTTGTGTGATCTGTATCTTTCTGACGATGTAGTCTGCTCGTTCAGTGATGTTCTTCACCACCACATCAAAATACCCAACATTCATCGACCCTGAATCCTTCCAGTAGGGCACACACTTATGCTAAAATACAAAGTTAGTTTTCTCTAAATATTTAATAAAACAATGTGTGAACTGGCAGGATTCGAACCTACCACACCTACATGACATTTGACAGCCTGCGACCTCCACCACTCGGCCTACCAGGTCTTCCACAAAAATGGAAGGCAAATTAACCACAGTTAAGAAAGTGTGCTGGCAGAGACTCGATTCGAAATTAATGTAGGAGTTTTATTAATAAACAGCAATGTTTAAATTGCAACGGGGCTAATGATGCCCTCTGGGACTAATAGTGTCACGGTAATTATCCAGCATGTATGATTAATGAGGAATATAACAGATGGTATCTTGGCGTGTCATACATAAGAGTACAATTATTTCGAGTCCCATAAATTAAGACTAGTGATGTTCCAATGACCGATTATACTCGATATGTTGGGCTCCACTAATGTTATGATCGATGGTCAATATCTATAATCGATTGTGGCGGAAAATGTCAACTGCAATTGTTCCTACAGCTTAGGTGTTGGAATTGCTATAAATATGCCGAAATTTGTGTTTTCATAGGGTCAGGACATAGCTCAGTGGTGAAGCCCTCGCTTGATGTACAGTCTATCTGAGATCGATCCCAGTCGTTGGGCCCATTGGAACATTTCTTGTTCCAGCCAGTGCGCCAGGACTGGTATATTCAAGTCCATGGTATGTGCTATCCTGTCTGTGGGATTGTGCATATAAAAGATTGCTTGCTACTAATGGAGAAATGTAGCTGGTTTCCTCTCCGAGACGATATATCGAAATTACCAAATGTTTGACATCCAGTAGCCGATGATTAATAAATCAATGTTCTCTATTGATGTCAACAACCTTTTTCTTTCTTTTGTTTTCGTATATACGTCAAAATACAGATACTGAACAGGTGTTAAAGAAAAAATAAATGATTTGTAGAGTCTATCCAGAAAACCCCCCACAACAATATGTGTATAGTTATAATAATTAAAATCTAACGGATTGCATGATGAAAGGTTGGTCAATTGAAGCAAACAGATTATAACCGATGATTAAATTCCAAACGATTTCCAAAACTAATTAAGATTTTTAAAATGACCTTGTTGAGGTTGTAGAAATATAAGATAATAAGAACAGGTATCCTTAGATAATAAATGCCCACCACTTCACCAAAATATGTAGAGGAAACAAACTGTAAAAAGTGTAAATGTGTTTATTAATCCCGTTTGCACATGTTCGTTAAGGAACATGAACAGTATTTTATGTTATTTAGCTTTTGATTTTCTGGACTAAACATCAAACACAAACCTTTCCATTCTCTTCTAGGTTCGTCAACATGACAATTTGTCCACAGTCTTGCTCCCAAATCATTCTCCAGAAATCTAGTAAAGTCAGTTTGTTTGGAGCTGGAATATAGAATGAATATTCAAATAACAAGAGGTTTTTTTCTAGTCTTTTTCTTAATCAATCGATAGCTGTATTTACTAAATGTTTAAAGTTTAAATTTGTTTTGTTTGACGACACCACTAGAGCACATTGATTAATTAATCATCGGCTATTGGATGTGAAATATTTGGTAATTCTGACACATCGTCATCAGAGGAAACCCGCTACATATTTTTTAATGCAGCAAGGGTTCCTTTATATGCACGTTCCCGTATACAGAAAATCACATACCACGGCCTTTGACCAGTTGTGGTGCACTGCTTAGAACGATGAAAACCCAATCAGTGGAATAGATCCACCGAGGTGATTCGATCCTGCGACGCAAGCAGCTCAAGCGAGCACTCAACTGACTGAACTAAATTCCTCCCACAAAATGTTTAAAATAAAAACACTATCTGCTCAAAAATTATATCAGCGGGTTAATACAAAATTACTGATGGGCAGCATGTACCCACACTTTGCAATGCTAGGATAAAACATACCATAACCTTTTATTAAACCAAGGACGTTAACACCTCTCCAAATAAAAAAAAGCTGAATGTCAAGAGTATAATCACATTCAAAATCATAACTTGGCACATGACAGGGTCAAAAGATAATTTTAGCAAGGTTGTGAACGCTCCAAGGTGTTTCGTCTATAAGAGGACTGCCACTCAGCAGGAAGATACAAGACAGTTTTAATATTGTTTTAATTACAGTTCCAGTTGAAAGTGTTTGAGTGTGGCATTTTAAATAGTTTGACTTCAATAAAGATGATATGTGTTATTTGTGTTTCCATACCTTGAGCTGCAATGAAATAATTCGGCTTCTCATATGCCTGAAAAAGTACAATTGCGAATTTAACTATACGAATCAACATTTATATATATTATATTGATAAATGATAACTAAGTTTAACAATATTAAAGCAAGGCATGCCATGTGTATGTCACATACACATACAGCAGTATCGTCCATAATGCAAAGCTGTTTTTTGTAAGCTTGCAGAGGTATATTTAAAGAAATTTCAAGCAACACATAATTTAATGTTTTATGAATAAAAAAATTAGGTTAACACATCTTACTATTTCGTCATTAATATTGATATAAACTAATCAATTGATTTTGAAAAACCCCCACAACACATCCTGATACCGTATATAGAAATAGAACATATCCTAAAGCATGAACAATTCTATGAAATAATACAGAAAAACGAATTGAAACCATATAAAGTCTAGTCTGAACTGATGCATGAAATATACATGGTATTTGCCATAACGTTAAATTGTCCAGAACTTGTTTAATGCTTGGGGCTAGACTTCAAAATGTTACAGAAATGAACCCAGACCTTTAATGCGTTGGTGTAAATATGAAACCTGTAAAATATATGTACTAAATACTTTTGATATTACAACTTGACCAAATAATTATATGGTGTAGCAGTCATCGTTCAGTGCATATTCCTGCATAAAACAACAGAGTGATATTGATGGATATGTTTCATTGGTTTTGTAACCGTAACAAAGACAACATCACAGTTACATTATTATTAATTATTAATGCTTACATTCACATAACTTGCGTTGATGTAGTCAGAATGCGAAGTGTTTGGCAGTGCTGATAGTTTGACACGATTGTTGTCATCTGGAATAAACAGTAACCATGAAATAGCTAAAACAAGATAATTAACTAATAATAACAAATAACTAACAAAGTGAAATAATAAAAGACTTTCATTGACTGTTACTACAACATGTTAAAAAGACAAACAAAATGATTAACCATGACATTTATACAGCAGCCAGATACATTTATGTATTGACTTATTGATTACACACACTGGGAGGGAGAGGGAGAGAGAGAGAGAGAGAGAGAGGGAGAGAGAGAGAGAGAGAGAGAGAGAGAGAGAGAGAGAGAGAGATGAGTGAGAGGTAAGTATATATTAACATATGTCAGGTGCTTTTAGAAGCAACGTAGAAAACTGCCATTTTAAATATATATATTCAGTAATTATGACCCTAATACCAAATATTAACATAACTTTACATTTGTGAGCACACAAATGAACTCACATGGGTAGTAACCAGCGTATCTGTTCTTGCACCTGTTTTCTGATATCTGGGAATCACTGTACGGATGACTGAACCCACTTGGAAGTTTCTGAAATCCAAATAATATTAATTTAATAGTGTAATTGTAAAGTGCTTCTACTTGCAGTAGCTAGTGGAAATTTCCTTATTATATTATCTCATTTGGAAGAGCGCTGAACTCCGAAGAGTCCGTGATTCGTATCCCCTTAGTGGCAGTTGATTTAGCTTTTGTATCTCAACATCTCTCTACGGCAGCTATAATATTTTGTTTGGTTTGATAAATTTGGTGTTTCACCGACCAACAAAAGACATACGACTGGTACATGAAAGACCCCTCTATGAGGAAGTGGTTTCTCTCTCTCTCTCTCTCTCTCTCTCTCTCTCTCTCTCTCTCTCTCTCTCTCTCTCTCTCTCTCTCTCTCTCTCTATGTGTGTATGTATGTCTCTGTCTATCTCTTCCCTCGCTCTCTCTCTCTCTCTCTCTCTCTCTCTCTCTCTCTCTCTCTCTCTCTCTCTCTCTCTCTCTCTCTCTCTCTCTCTCTCTCTCTCTCTCTCTCTCTCTCTCTCTCTCTATCTCATCTGTCATTTTGTTTCCCTCCACGTTCCTAAAGTATCAACATAACCATGTCAGAAACTAATTGGTTTAATTTTCAAATGTTCCGAAATTTCGATAATTATTATTGTCCTTTCAATTCTCTTTTTATACAATTCTGACTAAACAATAAAAAACAAAATA
>NC_054711.1:13764134-13776634 GCF_016097555.1 Gigantopelta aegis | reverse complement strand
CCAATTGTGGTAGAGATTTTAAAAACCGGCCTCAGCGGTGTCGTGGTTAAGCCATCGGACATACGGCTGGTATGTACAGGGTTCACAGCCCAGTACTGGCTCCCACCCAGAGCGAGTTTTTAACGACTCAGTGGGTAGGCGTAATACCTCAACACCCTCTTCTCTCCCACCAACCACTAACAATTAACAACTAACCCACAGTACTGGACAGACAGCCCAGATAGCTGAAGTGTGTGCCCAGGACAGCGTGCTTGAATCTTAATTGGATATAAACACGAAAATATGTTGAAATGAAGTGTGGTCTTTTAAGGGAAGTGAGTATAGTAGTAGCAGTAGTATTATGGGTGGGTGATTGTACTAGTTTCACTTTAGTTGTAAAAGTCAAGGGTGTAATTGTTAATTGTGTTTATTTTGTGAATAACAATATTATATATCAATTTGTCTTTGTGTTATTTGTTTTGTATACTTGCTATATTTGAGAAACAATGTCGACCTTGGTCTTCATATTAATATCGGGTATAAAAAGCTGTTGCTATTAAAGTGTACAGTCTTTTGGAGATTAAATGTACCGTACTGAACCGAATCTCCACTTCGATCCGCTACACAATCTCTTGAATACGTACTCGTTATACAATCTACTGATATGTGTGTAACCAGGTGTTAAATTATCAAATGTTTCAATTAAATATTAATTATAATATATATTAAGTATTTTTAAAAATTAATTTGTAGTAGTCGATCTTTAAATATAAAATAGTTAAAGAAAGGTCTGTTGTCTAGTTCATCTTTTGTGTTAGCAGTGGTCATTGTTTATTGTGTTTGTTAGTAGTTGTTAATTCACGTGCGACGATGACAGTTCACGCAAGACTGATGACTCGACACCGAGACATGCACTGCATGCTTTTGGACTACGCCCTTTATAACTAGAGTTTTCCTAATTGTCAGATTACGATCAGCTTTCATCAGAAGCAGACAGTCCATACTATTTGATCAAATTATTCTGCAGAGGATAAGTGGTTAATTATTATATATATTTTTTAAACACTGCTGCATTTCAAGTGTCTGATCAAATATACATTGTGGATGTCTGGTAAGATATATTTATTTGTAACAGTATTTTATATTGATATTCGGACATAGTGATGTAATAAATGTGTAGATGGTATTAGGGTCAATTAAATAATAAAGCAATTAAAATTAATAGATATTAGTTTACGGCAGTTGTGAAATAAAATACAAATTTAATTCATGAATTTTTTTTTCAGTGATATTATGATAAAGATAGTATATAATTAAAGGTAGATATTGTTAATATTGGTTATAAGATTATTTTGATTGTCAGGATGCAGAGTTGAACAACATAACTATGTAGTAATTATTTTATTTTTAGAGTTGGAGTGATACTATACAATTATGTAGTTGTTTTCATAACATGCAATTTATTTTTTTATTTCAGTTATATTTTCATAAAGGTTAGTGGTTTGTAACTTACATAAAAACATTTTTTTTCAATGTACATACTAATGTATTGTGGTGTAGTACTACTCTAGATATAATTTTGTAAATAATGCTGTTTTGAGTTTCAGGCTATTGATGTTGTCAGTTACTTGGATGGTACATAGGTCTATATTTTCTGCATATTTAATTGGTGTTAGATGTACATAAATATTGATTCTAATTTTCTAATGTACATGTAAGGATTTGTTTTAATTGTTTTCATATATTCATTTCAGATTTTCTCTATGTGTATGTAGATAGATTACAGATAGTTGGTTAATTTATTATCTACTGTGTACTTTGGATATATTTCAACATGTCGAGAAAAATGTCTGAGTCTGACATGATTGAGGCTCTGAATGCTAGTGGTAAGTATGTAATCACACCTAAAGCAGAGAGGAAACCAGGTCCTCTAGCTTTTAGTTCACCAAGTGAAGATGCAGTGATTGATGTGCAAGAAGCAGGTGCTTGGCCTAAAGATGTGTTTAGTCAGTTTCACAAACTAGAGTTAGGAGCAAGACCAAAGGAGAGACGTTTGTACATGGACAACTGTTATGATAATGTTGGCATGAAACAACCATCTTTTGTTCCTAAGATATCGCCATTTTCTGGTGATGATCGGCTTCAAAAAGGTGATGTATCTTTTACAGAGTGGAGATTTGATGTGCAATGTTTAGTTATTGATCCTGACATGAATACTCATGTAGTGTTACAGGCAATCAGAAGGTCATTAAGGGGTACCGCAAGAAAAATGCTTATTCCTCTTGGAGAAAGAGCTAGTGTTGAGGATATCTTGTCAAAGCTAGACACACTCTTTGGTGAAGTTGCTACCAATGACATGATAATGCAGGAATTCTTTTACTCTTTCCAAAAACCGGGAGAGTCTGTAACAAATTTTGGTTGTCGACTAGAGTCTTTGTTGGAATCCGCTATTGATTGTGGTTATTTGGACAGAGGATCCAGGAATGATTTATTGAGACATAAATTTTGGTCTTCTTTAAGTTGTGAAAAGCTGAAAAGTCAAACTCGACACAAGTATGATATTATCCGTAATTATGATGAATTACTAAGGGAGATTAGACATGTAGAAAAGGAGCTTAGCATAACTTTAGCTAACACATCTAAGACGGTTCATCAGCAGAGACTGACTACTGAAAAGATTAACCAGGATGGTTCATTTTTGGAACAACGGTTTGATAAAAGAATGGAAGCTTTAAAGGAAAGGTTAGATCAGAAGATAGAGGACAAGTTTAATGTGTTGCTTAGGAAATTAGATGATATTCACATACAGGGTCAAGGATTTGGAAACCGAGGACGTGGTAGCAAGGAAGAGGAAACTTTTATCTGCAAGGTAGGGGGAATAACTACCAGATAGGGCATTTCAGAGGTCGAGCTGGCTGTGGCGAGGGTCGTTTTCATCCGAACGCGCAGTGACCTCTGATGATCGCCAACCAGAGGTCATAGTTCACCATGTTAAACATGATGACTCTGGCCAAACTTTAATGGAGATATTAATTGGTTCTTCCAATGAAGAATTAATTAAGATCAATGGACAAGGGATGAGAGCATTGATTGACAGTGGGTCAATGGTTACAACTATTTCAGAGACGGGATATAACAACTTACCTGATGTACTTAAGCAGAATCTTCTTATCTTAGATACATTAGGATTACAAGTATCTGTAGCAGATGGTTCATCTTTGAAGTATTTGGGATACATTGAATGTTTAATTCTTATTTCTTTTTTAGCAGATACAGAGTTTTTTGTTCCAGTGTTGGTTGTACCAGGTACATAATTTACAGCGAAATGTCCTGTGATAGTTGAACAAACATCATTAGACTGTGTAGAGATGTTTCTTCAGGAGGAACAGAAGGTAACATTCCTTCCGAATGGCAGGTGGCATTTGATAGCATTGCTTGCAATGTTTTTAAAGTTAAATCTTTAAATAGGAAGCCATTCTATGTAGCTCCGTACCAGTCAGCGGTTGTTAACGGTATAGCAAGGGGAGTTAGCTCAAATATTTCTGAAGTTGTTACTGAAAACTTGGATGGGAGTTCTACATGTTCAGTATGTCCTAGAGTTGTGAAGATAAACCAGGCCAGTTCTAGTATCAAGATACCTGTCAAGATTTGTAATATGTCCGCAAAGCCGCTACTCATTAAGCCCAAGTCGGAAATATGCAGTATCCAAGAGGTAAAGGTTATTGATAGTTTAGCTGAATTACCTGGTAAAAATTAGAATAGTTCTACTCCGGAGGAACTTGGTGTACAGATAGACCGAGATAACCTTAGTGAAGATCAGTTATCCCAAGTTAGACAGGTACTGGGTAAGTGGAAACGTTTTTTCTTCAGGTCTTCTAGATATAGGAAATACAGACTTAGTCAAGCATACGATAGAGCTGTTTGACTAGCGACCGTTCAAGCTTCCCTATAGGAAGATTCCTCCTGGTATGTATGATGAGGTTCGTCAACATGTCAAGGAAATGCTTAATGCATGTATAATCAGAGTCTAGCAGTCCTTTTTCATCTAACATTGTTTTGGTAAGGAAGAAAGACGGTTCTTTGAGATTCTGTATAGACTACAGGACTTTAAATTATCGGACTCACAAAGACAGTTACATGCTTCCAATATTTGATGATGTTACAGATACATTGCATGGACCTAAGTACTATTCCAAGTTAGACTTGAGATCAGGTTATTGGCAGGTGAAGGTCGACAAGAACGACAAGGAGAAAACAGCTTTCAATGCGGGCAAATTGGAATTTTACGAGTGTAACCGGATGGGATTTGGTCTTACCAATGCCCCAGCGACTTTCCAGCGTCTGATGGAAAAATGCATGGGTGAGATGCACTTGAAGACTTGTCTGATATTTATAGATGACATCTTAGTGTTTTCCAAGACTTTTGAAGAGCATGTGGAGCGTTTGCAAGCTGTATTTGCTAGACTTTGTCAACACAATTTAAAGCTTAAACCATCTAAATTTTTAATACTTCAGTTTCCTATCTTGGACATGTAGTTTCAGAAGCAGGTATATCTACGGATCCTGAGAAAACGTCAGCTGTTGAGCAGTGGCTGGCACCGAAGAATATTAAGGAGCTTCGTCAGTTGTTGGGTTTTGCGGGGTATTATCGCCGTTTTATCAAGGACTACGCCAAGCTGGTGGAACCTTTGAACATTTTGCTTCAAGGGCATGGAACCAGTCCTGCAGCACGGAAGTCCAGGAAGAAGAAGAAACCCGTAGCTGAGTTTAAATGGGGAGATGAGCAGCAGATAGCTTTTGATGTAGTCAAGGAGAAGTTGACACAGCCACCTATTTTAGCATATGCTGATTAAGCATTACCTTTTATTGTTCACACAGATTTCATTAGTTCTGGATTAGGAGCGGTGTTATATCAGAAACAGCAAGGTGTAGAAAGGATAATTGCATACGCCAGTCGTGGACTCAGACCTAGTGAGAGGAACTACCCAGCATGTAAGTTAGAATGCCTTTCATTGAATTTTGAAAGTTGAGTGTTTAAGGAGCTGTGTAATCTAGCCAATGTTCAGAAAACGAGGACTACACCTTATCACCCAATGGGGAATGGGTCAGCCGAGCGATTCAACCAGACATTGATAAAGATGCTTGCCACATTGGATGAAAAGAAGAAAGCTGATAGGAAATCGTATGTTGCTCCTCTAGTACAAGCATACAACTCGACGAAGAGCGATGCGACTGGGTATTCACCACATTTCTTGATGTTCAGGTGGAATCCTCGACTATCAGTAGATGCTTTTCTGGGGATAGATCCACATACAGAAGGTGACCTAGATACAAGTTCGTATGTGCAGAAGTTGAGAGGTAGAATGAGGTATGGTTACAGAGCTGCAGCAGAAAAAGCCAATGCATACGGTGACAGGAATAAGGACTGATATGACAGAGGGGTGAGAGAGACAAAGTTAGAAGTAGGTGACAGAGTGCTGGTCAGGAAAGTAGGTTTGAAAGGAAAGCAAAAGTTAGCTGATCGTTGGGAACAGGAACCCTACCTGGTATCTCAAATACCAAATGGGAATATTCCAGTGTATAGAGTGCGTCGTGAAGTGGGCAAGGGTCCTATGAGGACACTCCATCGTAATATGTTGCTGCCGTTCAACATTATTCCCTGTGAGGAGATTATTACCGGAGTTAGCCATATGGTTAAACCGAAGGAGCCTGTCAGGTTATATCCACGAGAGGAGTTCAGCTCGGAGTCCGATTTAAGTGAAAACTCGCAGGCCAGCCTGAAATATGTGATCCCTCAACGTCGGAGATTGAGCCCAGTACAGCTGTCTTGTCCATCATCTGTGGGAGTAAATTCTGCATTACCCTCATCAGTAGAGGTTGCTCCAGAATTTCGATCACCAGAGGGAGTGAGTCAGGAACCTGAAGCTGTAGACGATGCTGCTGTGATTCCTGATACTGTGAGTGCAGCAACTTCTGATCAGGATATAACAGATAGGGACCAGCTACACAGTGAAGGACATACTTCTCAAGTTTTACCAATTAAGTTCAGCTAAGTTATCAGCTGTGGTGTTTGATAATTGTATATATTTAACCTAACTAATTGTTTTTGTATTTGTTTAGGTTCGGACATTTGAGGTATTGCAGAGACAAATGTGTATATCGCAGTGTATATGCATTATAATGTATTTGTCTGAATTCAGTGTGATATTTCAATGTTTGATGTAATTAACAGTATTTTATTTGCAGCTGTCTTATGAAATGTACAGCTGAATCGTGACTAAATGTCAGGAGACATTTACCTCGGGGAGGGGAATATGTAACCAGGTGTTAAATTATTAATTATGAAAGATTTCAATTAAATATTAATTATAATATATTAAGTATTTTTAAAAACTAATTTGTAGGAGTCGATCTTTAAATATAAAATAGTTAAAGAAAGGTGTGTTGTCTAGTTCATCTTTTGTGTTAGCAGTAGTCATTGTTTATTGTGTTTGTTAGTAGTTGTTAATTCACATGCGACGATGACAGTTCACGCAAGACTGATGACTCGACACCGTGACATGCACTGCATGATTTTGGACTACGCCCTTTATAACTAGATTTTTCCTAATTGTCAGATTACGATCAGCTTTCATCAGAAGCAGACAGTCCATACTATTTGATAGAATTATTCTGCAGAGAATAAGTGGTTAATTATTATATATATATTGTTTAAACACTGCTGCATTTCAAGTGTCTGATCAAATAGACATTGTGGATGTCTGATAAGATATATTTATTTGTAATAGTATTTTATATTGATATTCGGACATAGTGATGTACTAATTTTATCTTAATTGAGAGTTTATATTATACATGTGCGCGGAAGTGTGAAAGTTAATGTGTGATTGTAAGGAATGTTTGTATTATATTTTATAGGTTTTTCCAATTGGCCTACAATAAAACACTGAAACCACAAGAAGTGTTGTCTTTACTTCTGCCCCGGGTTACATGTGTAATGTGTGTAATGTCTTGAATACATACTCTTTGTACAATCCACTGATATGTGTAATGTGTGTAATATCTTGAATATATACTCGCTGTACAATCCACTGATATGTGTAATGCGTGTAGCATCTTGAATACATACTCGCTGTACAATTTACTGATATGTATAAAGTTTATACTATCATAAATACATACTCGTTGTACAATCTTCACCCTGATACCCTCGATCACAGCCTTGATCACAACCCCCAGTCACGTGATCGCACGACGAGGTTCCAAGACAATTTCGCTGATTACAGTTGTTTGCACATCGGAAACCGTATGTAGATTGTGAACATTCTGAAGTAGAAACACAAGAGCTGACGTTACATTGTGACTTACAGAGACTGTCCTTGTCCTGTAGCCACTAAGATAGATATCGGATTAGTCTACTGAAATACAATGCATATGATATTAAAGACAGTTCCGTATAATAATGTTTAAAATCTAAAACATTGTTTCAATAAGTACATTTGGAAATCTCTTTGAATCAAACACTTTGATATGTATTCGGTCGTGGAAATAAAATGGATACTTATGAAAATATTGTAGGTCAGAACCTATATTGGTCTGATATGTGTAATATGTGCAATTGTAATGGGTCACTTAAAGTTATACGGCTATGTGAAAGTCTACTTTGGTTCAAGGACATACTATGTTGTGCAAATATAGTTTGACATGTCTATTCCTAATGCTTCATTATTACTTGCAGTTACTTTGATCAGGTATTGCAGGTGCGTTATGCGACGGATTGTATAGCTTGTAAATGAATGGATCTGATATTTAAAAAAGCGTTCCTTATAATAATGTTTAAAATATAAAACATTGTATCAGCAAATACATTTGGTATTCTCTTTGAATCAGTCATTTTGATATGTATTCGGTGGTTGGAATAAAACAGGTACTTATGAAAGTGGTGTAGGTCAGAACCTATGTTGAACTATTACTCGCATTAGGATGACCATAAATGCAGTGAGCATAGATATATTGTTATGCTAAAACAGGCTCATTTCATAAACAAGAATCCATTTACATTACCGATGGTGTAAATCACTAACGAGGAAGGATTATGCATCTACAACCCCGAAAATTTAAAGTGCCCCTTAATTGCAGTTTGAAAGAGTGGTAGACTTACTGCAGATAGATGAATACGAATGTTCAACTATAGACAAAATACACAACATCCGTCATTGTAACAATAGTTGCCTTTGATTCTGGTTTGTACAGAAATAGGACTTTTGATTATGGAAAAGTCTTTTTCATTTACACTTGCCATAGGAATATAATGATAGTGGATCATGGAAGCAATCAGGACTTTGTCTCACGTTAGTTCGACTCTGCCTTGTGCAAAGATGTGATTTTAATAACTGCATACGGCGCGCGCGCGCGCTCGCGCGCGTGTGTGTGTGTGTGTGTGTGTGTGTGTGTGTGTGTGTGTGTGTGTGTGTGTGTACGTAATCATGTTTATGTTAATAAAACCGTCGAATTATGTTCTACATTTATAACACTTGCACCGTACAAAGGTTATAAAATATTTTTGGAGTAAGTCTTACTCTTTGCGCAGTCTGGTTCTATCCATCCTGCCGTGCATCCGTTGTCACATTGTCCAGTCCGTTTGTTGCATGGTACATTACAGTGTTTGCTGGAGCAAGAGTTTTCACACAGAGGACCATAGTGATTAGAGACACACTCTGAAAACGCACAAATACAAAGTGAATGAATTTTTTCATACTGTTATACGCTTAACAGTATTTGTTACATTCAAAGGTAATGCACAGGTATAACTCATAAATGGCTGATAGGAATAAACATAAAATAGCTAAATTGAAGTTGATAAAACTTGTTGCAAGTTGACAACTTTGTCAAAATGGTTGTTCTCACAAACACTTTTTTTTAATTTAGTTACATTTTATTCACTATTCTCAATATGAATATCTTCTTTTACAAATTGCTGCCAGCTCACATAAGCACAAAACATCTACATATCTTACACAAACATACACATTTATATTACGTCTTTCAGGGTTGGTTCCAACTGCAAGAACAGATTTTGCTAGACATTCATCTGGCTATAAATGCTTCATATGTTTACTATTACACTATGTTTTGTTTCGTTTTCTCCCCACGAATATGATACATGTAGATATTATGTGTAGTTGATCAAAATACATTGTGTTCTGTTTTTATTGCGAATACTATATTATTAACCGTTTTGCAAAAATCACAATACTATTTATTATTAAACATTTATTTTCTGGAAGGCCAAGCAGTTACCAACACTTGTTTGTTTTATTTTTGAAATAGCAGCCAATAATTTGGATTGCTGGTGTTCTAGTTATCTGAACAATTATGTTACTAAGACTGGGAACGCATGATTGTAACTTTTGCAAATTTGCAGACCAAAACATGTTGTAATTGTTGCTAATGGTAAAGCGGAATGAAACCACCTCGGCTGACCCATTCCCTGACTAGATTTTTCCCGTCCAAACTAGTCTGCCACGACTGATATATCAAACGCCGTTGTATTCGCTGTCCTGTCTGTGGGAAAGTGCACATAAGAGATCACCAAACGTTTGACATCTAGTAGTCGATGATAAATAAATCAATGTGCTCTAGTGATGTCGATAAACAAAACAAACTTTAACTTTCGTATCAAAGATTTGTTACAACTAGTGGTAGTCTTTAGGTTTGATAACTGATTTGTAGGTTATGAGTTATACCATACCACTGCAGGTGCGTCCAGTCCAGTTCGATTTACATCGTCCAGTACATTCTCCAGTTACGTAGTTACACGTTCCATAACCACAATGACAGAACTGGTCGCAGTCATGACCGAAAGTGCCAGCATTACATACTGAAGAAAACATTTTTAAGAAATAAGTTCTAGACTATGTGCCGTACAAAACAGAGACACATGACCTTGGATTAGGCAGTAACAAATTAATTTAGTTTGTATGCAACACAAAGAAATAAATATCAGAAATTAGTAATAATAATTATAATAAAATCGTTTATTCTTTTATTTATAGCAATAACATACACGAAGACCTAAAGGTATGAGCCAATATATATCCATCAGCTGTAAACACTGATCGATGGGGGACGAGGGGTGTGTGCGTCCCCCTTCTGGTTTTTGTTTTCAGAGGGGGGGTGGGGGGAGACTCTTTATATTCTTGCACTAGTCTCTGGTAGTAAATATTTGTTATAACGATACTAATTATTTGTATAATGAATATGTAGTGTAATGAATGTGCATGTGTGAGCGTGCGTGCGTTCGTGGTGCGTGCGTGCGAGTGTTATTTGATACATTTGGAGCCGACATAGTGACGTATGTGTGTTCTAAACATAAGACACAGTTATAACCCTGAATGCATCTGTAACATAATAACTATTGGCCCATGACTCTTGGGCGTACCTTCATTTTTTAAGACGTGGAAAATATTAATCATTAATGAAACGTGATATTAATAGGTGACTTAACGCTTACGAGCTATTGAACATTTCAACACTATATAATAAAAAAGTAAATAAATAAATAAATAAATACATAAATAAATACTTTACGTCCCCAGCGAGAACAAATCCACCGTCTGTACCACACAAACCACAAATTTTAAAACAACAGTCTTGGTGTACTGGTTGGACGTTTTTCAGAATTAAAACATATAACCAACAACCAACCAAAGAAACAAACCCATTCTCCCAAAGAAAACCCCCAACAACAACAACAACAACAACAACTAACAAAAAACCAATAAACAAACAAACAAAAAGCAAAAACAAAAGCACCAACAACATCTAGTTTAAATAAGAATGAGAGCAATAACGAATAGCTTAGCTTACCAAATATTTGGACTTCACAGAAGTCCATCGACGTGTCTTTGTTGTTGTTATCTCGGTAGAATGTGATGTATCTAGCTGTATCGTCACATGTCATCCACATCACATCTGTACTGGTTGAGTTTATTGAACCACACAGGTGGCCAGTGTTTCTTTGATTTTCAGCGACTGAGCTGTACACCGTAACGCCTTTTCTGTTATATTTGTCTGTCGATATATTACATAATAAGGTTCGATAAAAGCATTTCATGACATTCTGTTCTAGGATGAATTAGGAGTAAACCTAGTTCAATAGCGCTTTGTGTATTAGTACAAATAATTTATACAAAATAGTTTCAATCCTGTTCGTACCATTACCATAAATATGGATTGACCAAAACAGAATCCGCAAAACAAAAGGACTTCCAAAACGACCCACTAAATCATTTTTCCACAATGATCCACTAGAAGTACCCCCTAGAATTACCCATCCCAAGACTAAAAATATACAATCATTTTTCTTTTGGACAGTCAGTCTAAAATTGGCGTTTTATTTTCAATATTAGGAATTAGCTCTCATGAATGTTTATAATTTTTGGACACGCTATCTAAATTAAGCGCTTCCCATTTGATATAAAGTCAAAATTGTACCTTTAAATTAAATACCTTCTGTCTGGTGCTCAGCCACTTCGATGCCAGAGAATGGACGTGGGATGGACGTGCCTGGACCTCTTTTGGATATAAGCACGTAAATAAACTAACAGTAACAGTAGCTGGTACACTCACACTACTAGTTCAAATTAAATTACTTGAATTCACAGGTCAGATGACAAACATTGTATGACAAGAAACAATGTCACGTTTATCACTAATGGCAAAAATAGTAGTGTTACTGTGGAATACAAATTTGGGTGCATTTTGCTCTTTGAACTGCCGATATACTATTTGACGTACTGCTACATCTGACAATGGATGGATCACTAGATATTGTATTTGGGTCAATAATAAAAATGGAAACATTTTGGGTTCCGGCTCTAAATTAAACCACACATATTTGTAATATATTTCGGACAATAATATATTTTTAACAAAATATTAAACTTTATATAACTTCACCCCTTGCAAGGGACAGACATGATATTTCGGCTTAATTTCTGAAATAAAATACTGATTTTTTAAAAAGTATAGTCCGAAATATGTTACAAATATGTGTAGTTTCGTGTATTGATGTCAAAGTAATAGTATGTGTAAAAATAATTGCGAAATATATACATGTAACATTTATCACCATTGGCAACAATAGTAGTGTTACTGTGGAATGCAAAGTTGGGTGCATTTTGAAATTTGAACTGCCGAGATACTGTTTGGCGTGCTGTTACATCGGACAATGGATGGGCCACTAGATATTGTATATATATATTATATTTGGCGTATTTACATACTGTTGGAAAAATAAGACCAAACATCCTTACGACTCAACGGAAAAAACACCTTTTAATTAGCTAGGTTTTTGTTAAAAGAAAAACAGTTTACTTTTACTCGGTTGGTAGTTTTGTTTTTGAAAACACTGACAAAGCAGAACAAACAACGTAATTAATTTCTGTAGTATTTAGTTTTTGAACGATGGATTAATGCATATATCATTAGGATGTTCCTAATTTTAAAACTACACAATT
>NC_054711.1:13740210-13763934 GCF_016097555.1 Gigantopelta aegis | reverse complement strand
TTGTTAATTCTTGATACTACTCGCTTAATCTAACGTGAACTTGTTATCGTAGGGCTCTACTCTTATGAGTGTAACGTGTGTAATTCGTGAATATATTTGACAATCTTCCCCTGGATCCCATCACAGCCTTGATACACGTCCCTCACGGGATCCCAACGACGAAGCTTCCAAAAAATTCGCTGACTACGTTGTGCACATCGTACCCTCTGTAACTTCCAAACATTCTAAAAAAATGAACCAGACTCACTTTTCTGTGATAACATTAATTATCCAGTGACTGTCTGGGTTTGTAACCAATAAGAGGAACATTGGACTGGGTTCTTAGTTGAATGTAATACATCGAAATTACCCTAAATCCCTCCCCCCCCCCCCACCCCCCCCCCCCCCAAACCCCCACCACCTACGAAACAAACTAAAGAAAATAGCAAGTGGCAAAACAACCAAAAAATCCCACCTCAAAATCGGTTTAAAATATGAAACATTATATCAATAAATGCATTTGAGGTTCCCTTTGAATCAATTATATTTATTTGTATATTTGGTAGCTGTCATAAAAAAGGATACTTGTGTAAGCAAGAACATACATTAAACTATTAGATACAAAAGGATGGCCGTAAATGCTTTGAATATAGCGCTTTTGATATTTGAAGAAAGAAAATCAAATGTTGAGTAACACAAGACTCTTATAAGCTACAAACACTTTGCATTCTAAAGATGGTAAATTTTATGCAAACTAGATAATTGTTTTTGCTATTTTTGACTTATGAAATCTCAATAATATTAGTTCAAAAGAAATTTATAAATTATCTTTAATTCGATCAGTCACAATACCGCTGGTATAAATCAGAAAAACCTCTAACAAGCCATAACATATTCAGAATAACTAGTAATGCGACCGGAAATTGCAGTGTTTACGAGAGGCAGTTAAACTCCCTCCAGGTGAAAGTTGGTACCGGGATACAAGCAAACAAACAAATGATAACTAAATAAACAATACTTTAACTGCTTAACCTATCTAAGAGATATTCAGAGTAAATCATACTTTTTGTACAGTCTTCTTCCATCCATCCTGGTGTACATCTGTTGTCACATTTCCCAGTCAGTTTGTCACATGAATTATCGTGTGACGTATTACAGTGTCTCATGGAGCAAGATTTGTCACACAGAGAACCATAGTGATAAGAATCACACACTGCAAATACAGAACTACACATGTAATTAATTGTGTCATACTGTTTCCACTCGTAATGGTAGTTACATTCACGCACATTATGCCTACTTTTGTGTGTAAATACAAACAAAGAAACTGCATAGACATATATCTTAAAATGGGTGAAAAAGAGCTACACTGGACTGTCTGTAGATGGATGGTATTTTGTTTAAATGGTTGCTCTCTCAAACATTTCAAAAGTTTCAAAAACACAAATATTTGTTTGTCTCTCTTCACACTCTCTTTAATACTGACATTCATATTTTGTATATCATCCAATACATAATTGTGTTAATAGTTACTACAGTTTTAGGTATACAAGTATTTTATATCTGTGGTCTGTAAATTGTACTGTGTATTTCATAAGTAATACTGTACCACTGCATGTTATCTCAGCCCAGTTTGGTTTACATCCGGCAGTACAGTTTCCTGTTACGTGGTTGCACGGCTCATCTCGACAGTGGCAGAACTGAGTGCAATGTTTGCCAAACGATCCAGGGTCACACGCTAAAACAAATATTTTTAAACGAATGGTATAATGACACATTTTACCTTCTTAGTTATATATATATATAATATATATATATATTATATATATTATATATATATATATATTATATATATATATATATATATATATATATATATATATATTTTTATAGATATATGCCTTTCTGATAACACAGACTACTGTAGAAATGGTTACATACACTACCATCAACGCTTGTGTGATTAATATTAAATTGTACAAGTAATTGAACAAAATCATTTCATTCGTGGTAGTCATCATGGAGAATGCATTAATTTTAATGAATGTATTCACCCACATATCAGTCATAATGGAAACATATTGTATAATATTGTATCATGGAGAAAATGTCACAGTTTGATGAAACATATTTCTGTTTGATTTAGGGCTTCCTAATGATTGGCATTGTCAACAATAAATACGTTGTGGTCATGATTTTGTAAACATGCCCATTTATGTGATGTTTTTTGTTTATAGAATTTATAGAATTTATAGAATTATTTAATAATTTAAATTGTTTTACTGTATTTATCTCTGTGAATATGTCTAAGAAATATTTGCGTTAAATGTTACCTTTTAAACAGTCTTTTCCCACCCATCCTGCTGTACATCCGTTTACACATTTTCCAGTCTGTTTATCGCATGATGATTTATCAGGTGATTCATCACAGTGTCTGCTGGGGCAAGATTTCTCACATAGAGGACCATAGTGGTTTGAATCACACACTGAAAATGTAGAAGTACTAAGTGCAAGAATTGGTTCATACATGTTCTACTCCAACACTATGTATTAGTTACCTACATTGTCATTGTGTGTAGAAGAAAAATGCATAAACATAAAGTCTAAATGGGAAATGAAACGGAGCTTCAAAAGAATAAACTGAAAGTGACAACCTATAGTCCCGTCCCATATAATACAAATGAGCTATATGCTTTGTCTGATATGACTTATAGCATACCACTACCGTCTGTCCACTCCAGTTTGGTTTACATCCTTCTGTACAGTTTCCAGTTACATAGTTACACGGTCCATCTCGACAGTGACAGAATGCACCGCAGCCATTACCGAAAGTGCCAGCATCACAAACTATAAAAGACAAAATTTTTTTTTTTTAAAGTTATAGATTTTGTGCCATACAATGAAATGTGAAATTGAGCCAACCCAAAGCTTAAATCGTACATAACACAGTCGATTTTCAACACGGTCAATAAATATGTATCAAAGTTCTTAATTAAAAGAAATAAACAAATAATTTTAACAATAGCACGTAACTTTTTAATTTTGTAGCAGTAGCATATATTTAAACGCGTTGATTAAGTTTCAAATCAGGAATGAAGTTTATAAACCTGCACGAACTTGTATTGCCAAAAACGAATTATATATATATATATTATATATATATATATACATAATATATATATATATATATATATAATATATGATTCGCGATTGTATGGAACGGTTGTTTGCAAACATTGCAATGAATGCACCTAGTTTTATATTTATATTTGTTTCGTTCAGTAATTGATAGCTTATTTTGAACAGTATATGACATTTGTTCGTTTTGGTCCATTTTGATTTCCATTGGACCAGGTCCATCATGCAAATAGTTTACATCAAAATCGTTTTATGTGGAAACCAATATATATTTATATATATATATTTGTTTTACAAAATTAAAAGTTGAGAATAGATGCGCTATTGGTTTCCACATAAAACGATTTTGATGTAAAATATTTGCATGATGGACCTGGTCCAATGGAAATCAAAATGGACCAAAACGAACAAATGTCATATACTGTTCAAAATAAGCTATCAATTACTGAACGAAACAATATATAGATATAAAACTAGGTGCATTCATTGCAATGTTTGCACAACCGTTCATACAATCGCGAATCACGTGGGCACATGTTTGGTGTGCTGGGCCAGAAATTATGTTTTCAGACGAATCCAGGTAGACTTTAGACATTTGTTATCGGAGTGATCAGGTTTGGCGATGTTACTCCAAGGTCAACATTCAAGCTCATGACCGTTTTGGACGGGAGTCAGTTATGGTCTGGAGTGAAATCACTATGTCTGCCAGAACCCAACTTCACATTGTCCATGGGAGGATCACAAGCCAGTTATATTGAGATAAAATCATCACACTCATAATTGGATAATTTCGTTTATCAAGGCAACAACGCCCAATCTCATCGTAGTACACTAGCAACGGCATTCATGCAACAGCAAAAGATCAATGCACTTCCTTGGCCAGCTTTGAATCCCGGCCTGTCACCTATTGAAGTAGGAGAACGTGAACGTTTCAATATCGCCTGCTTATTTTGAACAATATATATTATACAATAATAATCCATAATATGTAATGATTGTTTGTAGGGTTTTGGATTGTGTCATGTAGGAATGTTGGAAACTTAATGGCCATATACGCAGCCACACAAATGCACGCACAATCGCTTACAAACACCCCCGTTAACTTTGTGTATTGGGCGATTATTTGCATAGCCTGTATTAAATGTACAATTTCGCCCATTGCAATAATTCAGAGGTTACTTAATAATAACAACTACGAATGGGGTCAAAACAGGATATTGTATTATTGTAAATGGTGATGCCCCATATCATACAGCGACCTGTGTATACTTGGATGCTGTAATGACATGGTGGTGCTTAAAGCATTAAATTCGATCCTGCACTAAAGTATGCCAGAAATGGTTATGCATAGAGAATAACTATATTATAGTTAATGAAGTAAGATATGGGCGTTATCCTGAGAAGATATTAATGAAAATTTTCTAATTCAGCCTCATCAGGATAAAGCTGATATCCTGTCATTAACTAGTTAGTATCTTTATCATGCAGATCATAAAACATTATGGGGTAAAACCATTATTTATGTTATTTCAGCTATAATGTGCGATGACCTAGAATGAATGAATGAATGAATGAATGAATGTTTAACGACACCCCAGTACGAAAAATGCATCGGCTGTTGGGTGTCAAACTATGGTAATGCAAACAAATAAAGTGATGATCAACATCAATATAAAAATTCAAGATTTAAATAAAAACCCAGTGTAAAGAACTGTGCAAAAATACAAATATCACAGATAGATACTGACGTTTATTCAAAATTTTAACTGAATCTTCAAGAAAACAAGGGGATTTGTGCTGTATTGGCCATTATCAAAGAACATATTAGACCCGTGCACCACGGAGAAATTACAGCACGCGCAGGGGTGATGACCTAGAAGTCAAATGAGCGATTTTCTAATGTAGCTATACGTGTGACAACAAAAGTCATAATCTGCTAGTATAGTTCATTGTTTTGCTTTTATCTGTCATCATTATTGGCCAACAGAAACTGTGGCTGCAGGATAAATAGACATTAAATGCTGGAACAGAATGAGAAGGCTGTACTCATAATCACAGCTTTGGAAGCCAGGGGTGTAGACTGGTAGGGTTCGAGTGTTGGAACGAGCATCACCCTTCCAGAGGATATAACAATCAGGCTATGCATATATGTGTCCTGGAAAAATGTAGGCAAAATGGTCCACTTTAGAAGTTTGTGTTCGAAAACCCCAGGCCCAGACTATGCTACGTAGTCCATGAGCCAGACCAAACATCGGTACCATCCGAGGGCACCAGACACAATATTATAATTGTTTTAGTATGCACTAGAGTACTAATCAGGTGATTGTCCAGTCTTATATATTAGTTATGAAAATCCCCAGAATAAAAACCATAAAAATGTGTCAGTATTATCATGACCTGTTACAGTATTCAAACAATTGGTACAAACAATTACAATAAATGACCTGTTATAGATAGAAATATGAGATGTATTTACAATTTTACTGCAAAACATATGCAATTTTAAATAGACTATAACACCCATATTGATACTGATTACACCTGACAGGTGAAGTCGCAAGTACTACGTGTAAGAATGCATAGCAGTCCAGCATATTTAATCAAATAACTAAAATAATTATATAAATTTGCTAACAACAAAATAACTTCTGTTGTATCCATATAATCAATGTGCTAATAACTAATTTTTTAAAATCTTAATCTGACAAAACAGTTTATTGAACGTCATTGTATCGGAAAGGACAGGTGTATTATTTCTGGTATCAATATGGTTCGAGGACCTGCAGTCTCAGTTACAGTTAGTAAACTTGTGAAAGTTGTTTATTCCTTTTTCCATCTGGAGAATAGTAGAAGGAAATCGCTTATAAGTTTAAATAGAGTTGTTGAGAGAACAGCTAGGGCAGTTGGGATGTCAGCGGCACAGATTTGTTATATTGTAAAGATAGGTAAAAAAACCAGGGGCTATCTCAAAATTAAAACTATCCAAAGGTCGCAAACATAATTGTTGATGAAATCGACAAACAGGTTATCCAGCGTGCTGTTTACAAGCTATATGAAAATAGGCAACCACCTACTGTAAAACAAATACAGAAAGAAATCGGTGACAGTATGCATATTTCAAATGCTACTTAGACAAGAACATTAAATGCTATGGGATTTATTTATACAAAAAGGGGTGAGAATCAGCATTTGCTTAGAGAAGAACAGTTCATTATTCAACTGCGCTGTGAATACCTTAGACAAAGTACTACATACAAACAATTAGTGTTTGACGTGGTATACTTTAATTCATGGGTGAACAAAAATCATTCGACAGACATAATGTGGTTGCCAAAATATTTATCACATGCACCTAAGGATCCATCTGGTAAAGGTAGAAGACTGATCATCTTGCATGCAGGTACTCGTAATGTTGGCCTCACCCCTGTCTGTTAACTCGTTTTCGAAGCGAAAAATGGCATGGAGATTATCATCAGGAAATGAATGGAAGTGCATTTACTGACTGGATAGAACATCAGCTTCTCCCACAGCTAAACAACCCCTCAGTTATTGTGATGGACAATGCATCCAACAATTTCAAAAAGAAAAAAGTGAATTACAGATCATAAAGTACACTATACCCAGATGGCCATATCTTGCATTGTCTTTTACCCTAAACTATATTGGTTACTTCAAATACAAGATTATGTAGGCGGTCATGAATTCAATTATCGCAAACTAGCTGCAAAGAAATGCTTTATGTGCATCACCCGAAACAATCTAAAACATAGTCTAACCGCCCAATCTGATTCAAATTGGATAATAATATCAGCTCAGTGGAGCTGATTTCAATCAAACTGGCTGACCGCTGTACACCAATCTCTTTTTAAACTATGCACATGTAATGTTGCACCACATAGACCAAGGACCTAATTCACAAAAGTCTCTTAGGCTCTGCTAGACAACAAAGCATCCTTGTTGCAAGTCTTTTAGTATTGCATTGCGAAATGGCGAAGTTGCGAGAGTTTAGTGAATTAGGCCCCAGGTATATAATGCAAACCTGTTTGTGATAAAAGGGCAGGTTGCAACCAATGACTGATATTTTGACTGTGGAATCAGTTTTTCTCATTCCAATGTTTTTGTCTCTTGACATTGGATATATTGCCCATTGTACTTCTTGCATGTAATTATTTTATTTGGACTGAAATCTGAAGAAGCACATCTGAAATTTTGCATTTAAATCGGTGTAGTTCACCAGCTCAGTTACCATATACTATTATGTGAATGTCATGGAACAAATGCTCGAACTACCGTTGCAATAAGAAGTAAATTTACGCAATGTTATGAGAACATTAAAGTGAAGTGGCTGAATATATGTAGTCAAACCTGTCTTAAGCGGTCACACAAGTGAGTAGAGAAAAGTGACGACTTAAGACAGGTGTCCGCTGATTACAGGTTGTCACACATACAGTCTATACAATGTAAGTTGTTGCTGTTGTTTCTTTCTTGTAGTCTAATTAATGGATGTGTCGTATACAGTTAATTATAAATCAACTTTCGACATGTCGCCGCCTCGCAAATAATGTGTAACTAGAATGTATTAATTTTACCGTTCTCAGTACGTTTGGTTTCTTTTTTCCTTTTAATTAATACTGCGTGTGGTGTACTGTCATTATAAGGAATCTACAAATGTCATACTTAGCCTACCCAGAATAAATTAGATGCATGATTGAGTCGTAGTTTCTTAATTGGTACACAGTTGAGATGTCGGGACTGAATGGTTACTAGTATTTCTGAAGGTGTGAAGATCGCTTATTTGCTGCACCCTTTGAATGTTGTTAAAAATACCCCTTTTATATAATAGTACACATTATATCTGTGGCCGCTTAATACAGGTATGTGTGCACATTGGGATCCGGTCTAATTGGCCGCTAACTGCATCAGACAGGTGACCATTTATTACGAGTGCATTTACATTAACACTCGTTTGGGAGTGAAAAACAGTGGCCGCTTCCGAAGGTGACCGCTGATTACAGGTGGCCGCTAGGACAAGTTTGACTATGTATCATTAAAATGTCTACAGTGTTTACATCGTTAGGTCATTGATCATTGAGTGGTTTATTTTCAAAATGAACTATTTGTTGTTGGCAATAATCCTTGTGTCGTTATTTGAATCCTGGGAATATATAGCAACTAAGTCCATTTGGTGGTGGCTGATCATTTGCAGGCAGCGTATTTCCTCTAATAATCGCTGGGCCTCAAGTGAGCACTTTGCAACAAAATAAACGCCGATCCACTAATAAGCGCCGGGCTTAGCAGTTTGTTTCAATATTGTTGTTGTAGGTGATGCTAAACGTATAAATTGGTTATTTCTTTATTTTTGGAACCATTTTGGAATCATGGATTAGGAAGTGAATGCGAGAAGTCAAAAGCTTGCCATATAGAAAAGCCCGTATTTGAAGTATAAATTATTTTTTGGAGAAAACATATAAAATGTAAGCTATGGCCACTTTTTAATCTTGTCGGACATTTTCATGGCTATATTGGATTTAAATGACGGAGCAATATCTCAATTAGATGATTATAAATGCATTTCTTGGCCTATAGCATTCATTTAATAACATCAAAGTATCTTCCTAGTTGGCGGCCATCGTGAATAAAATATGTTGTAATGCGTTAATAGTTAATAGAGAATAGTTAAAAATTAATTCCTAATGAATGATGTCAAACGCATGTCAGTTTGTGTGATTACAATGAATTAATATAGAACAACGCTATTAAATTATTAAAATGTCCCCTATCTACTAAAACTCATTTTCTGACCGTACGCTACACTGGTACCAATACAACATACGAAGTTATGACAATACTCAGAACAGGATGTAAACCGGTTCGTAGTATCATTTCTATATTCACATCCATGTATGGCAATCGAAAGTAAAAGGCATCTAGAGAAAACAAATCAGTAGTTGAGGTAATACATAAAATAACTAACTCGGTATCAGTTACTATCAAAGTTATGTGGAGTCATAATTATTTCATTTGGGACATAAATTTAATAATAACTGACATGTCTTTTATTATCCTTATGTGTCCAGTTTGACAGAACCAATACGTTTCTTACCCTAGAGTCATAATGGAGAATATATAATATATTAATTTTATCACTATATTTATGAAACGTGAGATTTGTCACTTAATTAATAGCTATTAACATTTTTAATACAACATTAGCAAATAATAAATACAGGTTTAATGCACAGAACAAAAATACATATTGACTATTGAAAAAGAACAATATATACTTCGGCTTTTAAAACATCATGGAGGACTGGTTGGAAATATTTTAGAATGATATAACTAAAGAAGAATCTAATTTAAATAGAAATGAGAGAAGTAACGAATAGGCTGGCTTACCAAACACTTGTACTTCACAGAAATTCATCGCCGTGTCACCCTTCTGCCAAGACTTTTGACTGTTGTATGTATCTTGGTAAAGTGTGATGTATCTAGCTGTATCGTCACATGTCATCCACATCACATCTGGACTGGACCGTGTTACTGAACCACATAGGTGACCAGTGGGTTTGGGGCTTCCATCAACAGAACTGTACACCGCAACACCATTTCTGCGAAGTCTGTCTGTGCATATATTATATAATAAGGTTTGATAAAAGCCTCGCATAAGATTATATTTTAATATAAATTAAGAATAAACTTAGTTCAACAAGAATGTATACAAAATATTGTTCAGTTCTGTTCGAGCTATTACCATAAATATAAAGGGCCACTGGATTGACAAAAACAAAATCCAGCAAATAAAAGGCCCTCCAAAACGACACACTTAAACATTTCTCCACAATAGCCCACTATAATTACCATCCCAAGGGCTGTTCCACCCAAATCAAACCACCAGAAACAATACCAACAATGTCCAAGTTGATTAAGAACAATGGTTTCAAATGCAATCGCCAATATGCTTACGCCAGTTTTGGAAAGTTGAGAAAAACCCCAACAATTTCCGTATATTGCTAATTGCTGAATTGTTAAACCTGCTACAGAATGAAATAGAGTCATCCATTTGGAATGTGACAGAAAAAGTCGTTATGTATATTGTCGATTATTTATTTATTTATTAAGACAGAGAGAGAGAGAGAGAGAGAAATGAAATGAATGAATGTTTAACGACACCCCAGCACGAAAAATACATCGGCTATTGGGTGTCAAACTATGGTAATGCAAATAAATAAAGTGATGATCAACATCAATATAAAAATTCAAGGTCTAAACAAAAACAGTGTAAAGAACTGTGCAAAAATACAAATATAAATATCACAGAATTTTACGGACACCGAATTTTACTCTAAACTTCAATTTGTGCTGTATTGGCCATTCTCAAAGAGAATGTTACACCCCTGCACCACGGTGAGGTTACAGCACGCGCAGGGGAGAGAGAGAGAGAGAGAGAGAGAGAGAGAGAGAGAGAGAGAGAGAGAGAGAGAGAGAGAGAGAGAGAGAGAGAGAGAGAGAGAGAGAGAGAGAGGTAAATTAATGTATTTGAGGGCCAAGTTAAAATGTCATATGTTAACATAGAGCCTATGGTATGGCCAGCTTTATGAGCACAGTAACAGGAAAACAAAGGCGACCATGGCCCTATCGGCCCTCACCTCTTCCGCAGCCCCTAATACACAATTTGAAATAGAAAAATCATTATTAGGTTTAAAAAAAAGTACACATGTATATTGTTTAGTTTTTTTTAGACTGGCACTATCTAATATGTTTAGTCATGTCCCCAGAAATTTTTTTTTTAGGCACACGGCAGAACAAAATTTAATTTTCTTCATTTCTTAAACTCTATATTTGATTATTCCTTTGTTAATCTGTCTATGGAGGGCCTACTAGTTGGGCATCTCTTTTGTAAGATGTAATATGTATGTAGGATGCATTTTCTTTTTATACTAATCATATCTGAAATTAATTATCAAAACACTACCGAAGGATGCTGTGATGGTGGTGTAAACAAATAACCCAAATGAAAGTGAAAATGCTGCATTAAAGTAATGGGTAGGAGTAGCCTGTGTGGTGGTCATGACTTTACCTTCTCAATGAGTCAGTATCTATGCCAAGTGTCAACATGTCCATGGACCAACATTATGAAGGCTGGTTTTCTGAGACACAGATGTTTAACACCAAATTTAAAATGTGCTGACATGTTGTAATAAATGTTTGGTTTTTGCTACTGACACCAAACAAAATTGACCATAACAGCAAAATACTTTTCAAGTTATAACCTAGAATTTATTTTCATAAATATCCTGAAACTGGACATTTTAATATTTGTTCAGTTTATTATTACTTTTTAAAATAAACGTTTGTTTCTTTGTTGTTGTTGTTGTTGTTTGTTGGTGTTGTTTTTTGTTTGGTTGTAGGGTTTTTTGTGTGGTTTTTGTGTGGGTTGTTTGTTTGTTTTTTTGTTGTTGTTTTTTTTTTTGGGGGGGGGGGGGGGGTGTCTTTTTTTCCCCCGCCTAACTAGACTATTTTGGACAAATGTAGCAAAAACCTAACATTTTATTTTGCAGTGCCTTTTAAGCTGTATAACACTGTATACTACTTTTACTTTTTGGGGGAGTATTTTGACTACATTATGATAAATTCTAGCATGACACCGAAAAACACCCACACTTTTGGACTGAAATTTGAAAATGTAAATACCAGATAGTTATTGTTTATGTTCAAATACATATACATTCTAAGTAAGTTACTGTGGCCATATATTGAACATGGAACAAGCCATGTGTGAATACTGCATGTAATTCATGAAATTAATGTAATTAGTGTTAAGTTAATTGGTGGTGTACCTATATTCACTTTAAATTATTAGTAAACCATAAGTGTATTTTTATATATAGAGTACACTTGTACAGGTATGTGCATAGGAAAACCCTAAGTTAAGTGAGCCATAATTATTTCTTACTGCATCTGGTTGTAGAAATCCACATTTGTAAAAATCAGTATTTTGTGTATTTAATTTATAATTTATTACTCTTACAGCCTTTGGAGAGAAAAAAAAAGTATAATGTCTAAAGCAGTTTTCAATTGTTGTTAATTTCGTTATCAGTGGAAATCATGAAAAGTCATAAATGTTCTTGGTAAATAAGTGTATAAACCATGATTAAGATAATTTACAGTGGACTTTTCTTAATATAATTACTGAAAAGTAGAATATTTAGATACCGGAATGTCAAATAGATTTATGTTAAAACAGGCTCTGCGAAATCAGAATTCCTATCAGATTAGGGGGCGGGATATAGCTTAGTCGGTTTAGTGCTCGCCTGAGGTGCTTACGTCGCAGGATCGAACCACCTCGGTGGATCCATTCAGCTGACTGTTGTTTCTCGTTCCAACCAGTGCACCACAACTGAACAAAGCCCGTGGTATGTGCTTTCCTGTCTGTGGGAAAGCGCATATAAAAGATTCCATGCTGCATTAGAAAAAAACAAATGTAGCGGGTTTCCTCTCATGACTACGAGTCATAATTACCAATTGTTTGACATCCAATAGCCGAAGATTAATTAATCAATGTGCTCCGGTGGTATCGTTAAACAAAAACAAACTTTCCTATCAGATTATATCATTTTGTACATATTGCAAAAAAATACCACTAACATTTCTAATTTCATGTAAATGCATTGTTATATTTCTACTTACATGTAAAAAAGAAAAAGAAAATGAACAACAAAAAACAGTATATTTAATATTTAAAATTTCCTATTTATTTTTTATCATTTGAAAATTTAATATTTATTTCTGTAATTATATGTATGTTATTGATTTTTAATTTTATTTTATTACCTTTATATATATAATTTTTTGAATGTTTGATTTTACATTTTATACATATAATATTTGTTTTTTTACCATAACTCTTTTTTTTTTCATTCAAATAATTTATTAAAATAATTATGTTGAAAACTGGTTGAATTTTGTGGTTTTAAACGCGTATATCTGCATATTAAATCGTGATAACAAACATTGAATAGAACCCGAAAGTAAACAGCGAAGAATGGAACGTGGCGTTTTACAAATTAAAACTTCATTAAAGGGACATTCCTGAGTTTGCTCCAATTTTTAAGATGTTAACGACTAACAGATACTTTTTAACGATTATAATTGAATATCAAATATATGTTTCTGCATAAAATATTAGTGGTTGTATATTAAACGTGTTTTGATCGTTCTTTTATTTGTACTAGGTTAAATTCCGTTTTATTTCCTCTTTTTTTTTCGTACGTACGAAATTATTTGAAGACAAAATCCAGTTTGGGCTTCTTGCAAATATTAAGATGACCAGAAACACATTGAATATACAGACACTGATATTATAAACCAGAAAATATATTTAATATGTAAGTTTAATCGTAGAAATATTTTATTAGTCAGAAACATCTTACAATGCAGGAAACTCAGGTTTGTCACTTTAAATGCTGTTACTGTTTTTTTTTTTATTGCAAGCACTCGCGTATTATCAGTCAAATATGTGCACATTTAATGGTTTTGGCATTGTGGATATATGATAGAAACTGGTGAGAACGATAGGGAATAGGCTACATGGTTTGCGGAAACCCACGATTTGAAAACTTTATTTTCTTCTCTTTTTTTCTTCCAATTTATTTTTTTACCAGCAACTGCGGAATTTAGTAGATATTTTTTTTCATTATTTACTTTAATTTGTAGCCGTTCTACGCTTCATTCACATATATGCTCATAATTAGGTCGGGAATAATAGAGTGGATATACTGATCGGTGCGTTACGACAATACAAATTAGAAACCGGAATTGTGTATAGTGCACGAACGCCACCTGTCGGAAAGTATCTGATAGTACCCTAGTAGTAGTTGTGTTATTTTGGGAACAATTATAGTTTTTACAACAACAATTCTGCCCATAACTGTAAGTTTTCTTGTTGACCAATGTTTCACAATATTTCCCATTTCGAGAATGTATGGTTCTATATTTTACAGAATCATTTCTTCTAAATTAAGTGAACATTTATACCTAATAAAGTGAAGTGTTCTTTCCCACATTCTATTTTCCATTATGCTAGATGAAAAACCTCTTTTGAAAATATCTTGGGTCCTATCCATACAATTTGAGATTTAGAGTAGTTCATTTTTAAGCCAGAAACAGCTGCACACATTTCTAATATTGTTAATGTAATGTCGAGAGATTCGGGTGACCCATCTAAAATAAAAGTTGTAACATCTGCATACTGAGATATAACATAATTTACCCATCAATAGCTCTACCCTTAATTTCTTTAGAGTTTCGAATTAGTATTTCTAATATTTCAGAACATATAAGGTGACAATGGATCGCCTTGTCTACATCCTCTTTCTAGATTAAAACTGCGATAAAACTCCGTTTTGTAATATTATCGACTCTGAGTTATTATTAAAAGTTTTTATCCAATATTTAGTTGAATATTTAAAATTAAAAATATCTCGAGATTGCTCAATTAAACGCCAGGAGACCGAGTCAAAATCCATTGACACTAACATCCCTGGTATTTTATGATATTCGGTACGTTGCGTTTTGTCATAAATTAATAAATTATTTTCACCTATGTACCTGCCTTTAATAAAAACCAGTCTTATATTTCGCTATAATTTAATCTAATACTAATTTCAGTCTATTGGCAATGCATCCAGTTGCAATTTTGCATGTACAGTTTTAAAGAGTGATGGGTCGCCAATTCTTTAAAAACTATTTTGATTTATTGACTTTTGGAATACACGTAATAAAGCCTAATTTTTGTATACTAAACATTTTTGTTTATACTGTAGCTATAGTTAACGGATCTGACAATAAAATGTCCTACATTTATCCAAAACAAACTCCTTAAAGAATTAATATTTTTCAGAAATGCTAATGCTTCTCTCTAATGTATCTCCTCTTCTAATTCTTCTGCTTGTATATCTGTTAATGTATTTACCTTAATCATATTAATATTTATAATATTTTCTTTTGTTGGTGGAATACTTTTTGAATATAAATTTTCATAAAATATTTTTTGTTTCCTCTATGATTTTAGTTTGTTCAGTTACTATGCTGCCGTAATCGAGTTCTATTCTGTTTGCTATGATAATTTCTGGATTCCAAGCTACAAAACTATTTAATAGGTGTCTCCCCTTCTTCTATCCATTTTGTCTGAGATCCAATGAAATAACTGTTTAACTTATTATTGTGTATTTCTATTAGTTCGTTTCGTTTTGCTTCTAGTAAGACTGATGTTACATTATTATCATCCTCTTTGAGTGTCCTTATTTCATCACGAATATTTGATCCAAAATGTGTTGTTTTGTTTCTTAAATGAATAATACGAAATAGTGTTTTCCCTAATTTCCATTAATAGAACGTTTACGGAAAATTGTTTCTTAATTGCAAATTGGAGTTAACGTATGCACCTATAGTTACTTTCAATTGATACTTTATTTGCAAGGGATATTAAATTGTCTGAAAGAAAAACAAAATCTAATATCTAGCTTGTTTAACACGATGTTTTTTAGTCCATGTATATATGTTTTTAAATATGGATAAACTTCACGAAATTGATATATGAAACAAGATTTCTGAAAGTGTTCTCTAGTTTTGGGATTATTTATATGTATCTAAATCTGGGTTAAGTAGTAACTTGAAGTCATCACATATAACTCGTTTTCAAATTCTTTAATGGAGTTAAAACTTTTCTCACAAACGTGTGGCTTATTTGCATTCGTTCCATAAATATTAGCTAGTGTACTTCTCTCCCCTTCTATAGTTATATCTATAATTATATAATTACCTGAATTATGAGTTTTCATTTTATGCACTTTATATTCGAAATTATTGTTCAGTAATATAGCTACGTCTCGTGAATTCCCAGAGTATTAGCTAAATAAACATAAAATTAGAATGATTTAAGATATAGCACGGAACATTTCTTTAAAATGCAAATACATTTTCTTTTAAAGTAAGCTGATTTAAATAGTGTGGTGGTATATTTGTAATATGACCCCGCACATGTTTCAGGCACAACAGCAGCTAGTACACTGACACTACTAGTTCAAAGTACATTACACGAATTTACTAAGCAGATGACACAACAAACACTGTCACATGTATTACCAATGGCAGGACTGGTAGTATTAACTGTGGAATGAAACGTTAGGTGGACTTTAAACTTTAACCCGCTGAGATACTATTTGGTGTAGTGCTACCTCTGATAACAAATGAGACACTACATATTGTATCTATATATTCCATTTGGTCTATTTACATTATGTTGAAAAATTAAAGTTTGCTTTGTTTGCTATATTTTACGACACCACTAGAGGACATTGATTTATTAATCATCGACTACTGAAAGTCAAGCATATGGTACATTGTTCCATTAGTAGCAAGAGATCTTTTATATGCACAATCCCATAGAGAGGATAACGCATACCACGGCCTTTGATATACCAGTCATGAGGGGCATAGACATGATACGGAATGGTAGCTAGTTTAACATCCTAATTATTACCCACAATCCATTTTAATTTATATCATTCAACTAGTTTGGTTGACATTCCTGTAAAACTGTAGTGCGTCAATCGATGACGTCACGAAGTGTTACGTCCCACTTGGCGTTATAGTAGGACGTATCATTTTGATGTGCACCAAAATTTGTTTAACCATATGGGTGATAATAATTAATCTCTTCTATTTTGGAAGTCTATCACTGAAAATGTTTTTTGCAAACTTACAGTGTGTAAATATTGTAGTGTTGTTTTTAATCACGTTTCGGTACAACTTACAGTCTGTTCTGAAGTGAATGGTTAACTTGTGTATGTAGCATTCTCTTCCAAGGTCTACCTGCCACCATTCGAACGACGACGAGATTCCTGTGTGGATACACGACCCTTCGCTAAAGCGTGTGCTCATTCTGCCATCTACAGCACGTGACGATTTTATCCATTTTTTCCAGTAAGAACTCTGCCTGGTTCCTTTATCCAGAGCTATGTTTTCTGAAACACATAAAATATCAATACTGTATATAGATAGTTGTGAAACCACATGGATGATGATGATAATGACGACGATGATAACAATCATGTTGGTGCTGCTGCTGCTGCTGATAATGATGATATTATGATGATGTTGATGACGACGACAACAACAACAATATTAGCAACCGCAACAACTCCAGTAATAATAACAATAATAATAATAATAATAATAATAATAATAATAATAATAATGTAGGACACAATATTAGTAATTGATAACCACTAATGTCAGCGATGTCTTTCAAAAGTATTTCCAAATGATGTTAGTGATCTCCAAAATAATCATATTAAATAATATGTTCGATTTACGTACGTTTTGACAACTGTTATATACGTTGAAAGTGGGTAATAAATAAAATGCCATAATAATAATAATAATAATAATAATAATTTAAGGACACATTATACTGAATGAATGAACGCTGGCATAAAAATACATCGGTTATTATGTGTCTAACTAAGCGAATTATACTTAAAAGTATACTTAACGAAAATATGTATAATATTAGAAATTAATTTTACGTGTATTGCATTTTTGTCCGGACCATCCTTTGTTGCAGTTACCGGAACAGCCCGTGACGTCATTGCAGGTTTCAGTGTTACAGTGACATTGATAGCTGCAGTCTAAACCGTACATTCCTGTTGTGCAGACGCCTGACAAAAAGAGAAGGAAAAACCCAACAACAACAACTGCAATACTTGTACAGGTTATGTAAGATGTTTAGCTACGTGTACTTAAAACAATGTCATATTACTTTTATTGTTATTGTAACGCTATGTACTAGTACGGTAAAGCTGGATTTATTTTAAGGATATTAGATGTAGTTGAAAAATAATATATTTCACGTTGTGATGTTGAAATGTCAAGGGTTTGCATGGTATGTGTATGTATATTTGGGAAACGATCTCGTTAATGCTCTTATGTTGTAAAGTCAAGCGTTTGGAGGGTATGCGACAATGAATTTGACAAATGTTCTCGTTCATACTTTGATGTTGGTATGTTAAGGGTTTCTGGAATATGTGTATTTGAGAAATGTTCTCGTTCATCATCATCACCATCGTCATCATCATCATAATTCCCCTTAGTATCATCATCATAATTACCCTCAGTGTCATCATCATCATCATCATCATCATCATCATCATCTCTATCTGAAACATATCCAGGTTCCATGGTATCACAACATTGATATCTGATTGTCAGTAAACCCCAGTGGTACAAAAACAGTGTGTTTTGATCAAGCATTTGGTAATTTGGATATAGGAAGGAAACCAGCTACAATGTTTCATTAGTAGCAAGGGATCTTTTATATGCACCATCCCACAAACAGGATAACACATACCACGGCCTTTGGTATACCAGTCATGGTGCACTAGCCGGAACGAGAAATAGCCCAATGGACCCACCAGCGGGGATCGATCTCAAACCGACTGAGCGCCACGTGAGCGCTTCCCCACTGGGCTACATCCCATCCTGTTGCTTGAATAGTGTCGTGCAGCTGAAAAGATAGCTTGATTATAACCAATACATAGGTCGTGGTCATTCAACGACCCTCACACTTTTAAGAAAAACAATCATGTTTCCTTTCATTCATAGAGAGCACTCGACACACAGAAACAAATCATGACTATATTTTGCTTTACATTGATGAGATTGTTATTCTTTGACCAGCCCTTGAAATTTAAACTATTCAGAAGCTTATTTGGTACAGTACTAGACAGTCCGTATAAATATCTGCTTTTTGTCAATTTTGCCCCCGAAATGGTCAAAATTACTGTTTTGTCTTACGTAGGGTCAATAAGAATCAGCACTATTTTTTGTCACAATCATAAAGTAGGCTTCTCAAAAATTCCTTACTTAAAATTCTGATTAAAGCCATGGACCTCTTAGAGTACTGAAAGTGACCTATATTCACTGTTGTCGAAACAATGGCGCCACTAACAAAAAAGAAAAGGAAACAAACAAAAACGATTTAAGTTTTATATGTATACTATTTATGGATACAAACATCACGTAATTGTTATTTATTTCAGTTATATTTCAGGTACTATATCCGGGTGTGTTTAAATTCAAGTTGACGAATTCTTCAAATCTAAATCCACACTACTGAGAAATATTCTTAGTCATTTAACTTGTTTAACCATTAAACGGAACACATGATATAATACTAGAACACTGGCGTATGAAGGGGGGGGGGGGGGGGCACATTCCCCCACTGCGCCTCCCCCCCCCCCCCCCCCCCCTTCATACGCCAGTTTTTTTGTGTTTTTTTGTTGTTGTTGATCCAGTAGCAACATGTCATATCATAGGGTTTAACGTGCACATTCCGAACAAGCTGTTGTAGCGCACTCCGTCCATCCAGTAGCAACAGCAATGGATTATATATATACTCTTAAAAAACAACAACTTGACATTGGTAAAAATAATGCTATCGGATTATTTTTTACCAATCTGATTAAAATTGGCTCTACTGGTCTCACCAGTAGATCTAACAGCATTGCATGGACTCCCATGTCCAGGTGACATTTCATCTATTAATAACAATTTAAATATCGACCAATTACATTTCACCCTTTATAACGTTATTCGGGAGCATACAAATTCAAAAAATATCGGTCAAGACTATTTATGCAATAGGCGAACTTGTTGGTCTATTTCAACATTGAAAACACAGGGGGAAAAGTGCAGTAATAAATTCTGAATTGTATATTGGTATAAACAGATTTTATGGCTATACCATCACGTGTTGTTTGTTTGTTTGTTTGTGTTTTGTCTTGAAACGAATTTTATTTATAATTTTATATTGAAATTAGTTTCCGGCATACTTCGTAATTCACCCGAATCATTACGTATACCCTCGGCATAATCCCGTATGTTTTCAAATTCTTTTCAAATCACTGGCATGGTTTTGTAAGTAAGGTTTTGATTGGTCGAATGAAAGGTCAACTGGACATGGGTTCCAACGGGATGCTGTTAGATCCACATCTAATTTTATTTGTTTTGCAGAATCAAAGACATCGTAAAGACAATCAAGTAAATGAGCGAATGGTGATGCAAAAAACATTTTAAACAACCCCACTCCGATTGGCATAAACGTAGTCATAGTCAACGTTTGTATTAAAACCCAAAAATGCAACCCTCAGAAAAGCACGTGCATCATGAAGTTCTGTAACTTTGTATGCCGAACCCTAGGCAAAAATAAAGTTTGTTTTGCTTAACGTCCAATCCTTTCAGTTCCAACGGGCCTGATCAGATAACACACCACCTCCTGGTGATCACTGAACTATACTAGGTAATGCATTTGATAAAGATCTTTGAAATTTTAGTCTGTATACCCAAGCCGCCAGACGACGGTATATGGATGAGATTTTGGCATAGTGAATATATTCAATGACGAGGTAACAACAGTCTATACAACACTAGTTGTGAGCGCAATCTCATACCAAACAAACGAGAAAAGTCAGCACTCTACACTGCTTAGAAAATCTGCATAACACAGAACGTTAAAGTCATTTTAGAGTTACTTTTCATGGCGTAATTATTCACGACAAAAACATGCTTTCTTGTAACTTTGACATTAACAATAATTCGGCCATACTGACTATTAGAAGCAAGGTCTAACTCAGTTGGTTTATTCTTATTGTCGTGTTTTTATCCAATTAAGATCCACGTACGCTGTCCTGGGAACACGGTTCAGCTATCTGGGCTGTCTGTCCTGGACAATGGGTTAGAGGTTAGTGACGGAGAAGTCGGTATAGTAGCTCTAAACATACATCTTTAGTCGTAGGAGCCGGTACATGAATACGAACCCAGTACCTACCAGCCTTAAGTCTGATGGCTTTGCTTCCACAGCACTTAGTCCGGTGACAGAGCAGACGTTTCATGTGTTAAGTGTCGTAGTTTAGTCCTCCCAACCCCCCCCCCCCCCCCCCCCCATCAAATGAACTGACGTATTCGGATGTTTTCCTATATCGTATAAACTACTTTTCCTGCTTTACGTCAGTCTAGGATCGATTCTCGGCAATGGATCCATTAGGTTATTTCTCGTTCCAGCCAGTGCTCCAGAATTAGTGTAAAAAAACAACAACGTCGTGGTGTCTGCTATCATGTATGAACACTTGCTGCTATAATCCAAAACGTTTAGCCCATTGCGTGGCGCAGCAGGTTTCTTCTATCATTATCAGTGTGTTCCTTAACCGGTTGTCTGACACCATATAACCTTTAATAAAAATGTGTTGAGTCCGTCGTTAAACAAACAATTTCATGCTTCCTTTCTGTACCACATCGGTTATAACTCAGATAGCTCAGATATGTGTGTGTTTCTCCAAAGATACATCCTACCAATTTTGTAAATGTTTATGTGGCGTAAACGTGACAGTACAATATATACTGTCTTGGATGTTGAAAAGGAAACAAACAAAAACTAGTTGTAAATATTACATACACATTAATCTGCATCTATCTCAAGTATATTTGTATGTACACTGTCTGGGTTTGTTTGAATAAACGACGAAATCTAAATCTAAATTCACACTATCATAACACGGTCTTGGTGATTACATTTGTACAACTTCTAATACATACAATTTTATGAACAAATAATAACAAAACATCCCTTCCTACCTGACACTGAGTGTGTTTGAAAACAAATCCATGATGCGAAGAGAATCAGACAGGACCAACACGTCGACATTTTGTGACATCTCTCAAACCAGGATGTTAAAATTGTCGTTCTAGAGGTACAGGACTGTGTGGTGTTTGTAACAAGATCGTTTTCTTTTGTGTACGCACGAGTAAACGTATCAGTCGCGAAGCAGGAAGGTTTTATATATATATATATATATATATATATATATATATATATATATATATATACAATCGGCTTTGCTAACTAGAATTTTGTACTGAACATATACCACGCCGTTGTATCGTGGAGGAGTCGTCTCAGGGAAGGGACATAGCCCAGTGGTAAAGCGCTCGCTTGATGCGCAATTGGTCTAGGGTCGATTCCTGTCGGTGGACTCATTGGTCTATTTATCGTTCTACCCAGTGGAATATGACTGGTATATCAAATGTTGTGGTATGTGCTGTCCTGCATGCGGGATGGTGCATATAAAAGATCCCTTGCTACTAATGGAAAAACGTAGAGGGTTTCTTCCCCAAGACTATAATATGTAAACATTACCAAATGTTTAACATCGAATAGCCGATTATTAATAAATTAATGTGCTCTAGTGGTGTCGTTAAACACAAACATCTTTCATCTGACTTGTAGCTACTGGGTTCCCATATCAGAGTAAGTTTAACCGTGTTTCTGTAGGACTCTTCTCTCTATAATTATAATGCATATTAGTGTATTTCGGAATAGTGGGCCCCTTCCATAAGAAACATTAAAGTTTGTTTTGCTTAAAGCCCAACCTTCACCCTTTCAGTTCCGACGGGCCTGATCAGATAACACATCACCTCCTTGTGATCACTGAACTATACTAGGTAACGTATTTGATATAAATCTTTGAAACTTTAGTCAGTATACCCAGGCCGTCACACGAGTATATGGATGATTTTCGTATACAGTGAATATATTCAATGACGAGATAACAACAGTCTATTTAACACTAGTTGTTAACATAATCTCACACCAGACAAAGGAGAAAAGCCAGCACGCCTCACTGCTTAAAAAACATGCACAACACAGAACGTTCAAGTCATTATTAAGTTACTTTTAATGGTGTAATTCTTCGTGACATCGGGCTGGATGCAGCCCAGTGGTAAAACGTTCGCTTGATGCGCGGTGTTGAATCGATCAAGTCATTCATAATTTACTTTTACTGGTTACTCATAATATTGTGGTGGATGTAGCCCAGTGGCAAAATGCTCACTTGATGCGCGGTTTGGGATCGATCCCCGTATGGGATTGGGCTATTACTCGTTCCAACCAGTGCACCACAGCTGTTATATCTACTAACGGAAAAATGTACCAGGTTTCTATATGACTATATGGCAAAATTACTAAATGTTTGACATTCAATAGTCAATGATTAATAAATCAGTGTCCTCTAGTGGTGTCATTAATCTAAACAATTGTGTTTTGTTTTCAGACATAAATATATTTTCTTGATAACCTAGTTTATTAATAATTAATTATCTTCGGGTGTATATGTTCAATTAAGGTCCATGCACGCTGTCCCGGGAACACACCTCAGCTATATGGGCTGTCTGTCCTGGGCAGTGGGTTAGTGGTTAGTGAGAGAGATGTCGGTAAAGTGGGTTTACACCAACACATAGAGTCGTAGGAGCAGGTACCGGAATACGAACCCAGTACCTGTCAGCCTTAAGTCCGATCGCTTACCTTCCACACCACCGAGGCCGGTGACAGAGCGCACGCTTCAGGTATTACGTGTCATAGTTTAGACACACACACCCCTCATCAAATGAACAGACGTATTTGGATGTTTCCCTCTATATTGCTTTACAACAGTCTAGGAACTATTCCCGTCGGTGGATCCATTAGTTTATTTCTCGTTCCATAGAGTGCTCCAC